>NW_028270184.1:3254105-3277377 GCF_037043375.1 Chiloscyllium plagiosum | reverse complement strand
TCCAGCCCCTACACCCCCTCCCTATCTCTGTAACCCCCTCCGGCCTCCTACATCCCCTCCCTACCTCTGTAACCCTCTCCAGCCCCTACACCCCCTCCCTATCTCTGTAACCCCCTCTAGCCCCTACACCCCCTCCCTATCTCTGTAACCCCCTCCAGCCCCTACACCCCCTCCCTATCTCTGTAACCCCCTCTAGCCCCTACACCCCCTCCCTATCTCTGTAACTCCCCTCCGGCCCCTACACCCCCTCCCTATCTCTGTAACTCCCCTCCGGCCCCTACACCCCCTCCCTATCTCTGTAACTCCCCTCCGGCCCCTACACCCCCTCCCTATCACGGTCTCTCCCTCCAATCCCGGCCTCTGGAGCATCCCCCCGATTCCCATCTCCCCGTCACTGGGGGCTGTGTCTCCAGCGGCCGGAGATCGGGAAGTCTCTCCCTCTCCCCTTTCAGACTTTCCTGACAATGATCTGTGTGACTGACCTTTCAGTAGCCTGTCCCTGATCCCTGTTGACGTGGTTCTGGGGTAATCCCAATGTGGTCGGGTAGGGTTCTGGGGTGAATCGGAGAGGTGGGGGAGTGTTGTGATTAATGCACTGCCCTCTACTCCAGCCCGCCCACTCTATCCACACTGAATCCTGTGACCTCTCACTGACAACTGGGTACTCTGAGGTGTAGAAACCTCGTGGATTGAGGGTGCAGGGTTGCAGTGGGCAGGCAGGTGGGTTGTCTGAGCGGTGGGTGCAGACCCAGTAAGAGAACTGCAGTGGGGAGGCAGGAATTTGCAGCGGGATTCTGGGAGATCCCAGCTGAACCCTGAGCCCCGCACATTACCGTCCCGTCACCCAAGAGTTCTCCAACCTCTGACTATTCGATCTCGTCTGCTTTCTGAGCCTCCCCAGCCCCAAACGCTCCGGCTGAAGGAATTCCTCCGCCTCCCTGTCTGTTCCAGTCTGTAACTCACTCCCGGGGTATCTGTTATTCTGTATATAAACCACCCCGAACCCCTCAATTAGATTCCAGAAAAGCATGGGATTAGATACAGAGTAAAGCTCCCCCTACACTGTCCCAGAACAGTGGACAGCACGGGGTTAGATGAGGGTAAAGCTCTCTCTACACTGTCCCCCCCATCAAACACTCCCAGGACAGGGACAGCACGGGGTTAGATACAGAGTAAAGCTCTCTCTACACTGTCCCCCATCAAAATCTCCCAGGGACAGGGACAGCACGGGGTTAGATACAGAGTAAAGCTCCCTCTACACTGTCCCCCCATCAAACACACCCAGGACAGGGACAGCACGCGGTTAGATACAGAGTAAAGCTCCCTCTACACTGTCCCCCCCATCAAACACTCCCAGGGCAGGGACAGCACGGGGTTAGATACAGAGCAAAGCTCCCTCTACACTGTCCCCCCATCAAACACTCCCAGGGCAGGGACAGCACGGGGTTAGATATAGAGTAAAGCTCCCTCTACACTGTCCCCCCCATCAAACACTCCCAGGACAGGGACAGCACGGGGTTAGATACAGAGTAAAGCTCCCTCTACACTGTCTCCCCATCAAACACTCCCAGGACAGGGACAGCACGGGGTTAGATACAGAGTAAAGCTCCCTCTACACTGTCCCCCCCATCAAACACCCCCAGGACAGGGACAGCACGGGGTTAGATACAGAGTAAAGCTCCCTCTACACTGTCCCCCCCATCAAACACTCCCAGGGCAGGGACAGCACGGGGTTAGATACAGAGTAAAGCTCCCTCTACACTGAATTAATGATGAAAATTAGCTGCTGCCTAATGTCACTGGGAAATGATCGAGTCTCTGTGCCTCCTGTGTGGTTGTGGCCCATTGCACTGGGTCCAGTCTTGGCAACGACAGTAGGTCCTGAGGGAATCTACTACCTGACTCGCGGTAAGTTCGTCAGGGCCTGTGCCATGCACTCCTCATCTTCCCCAATCTCCCAAGGGCCCTGGAACGGTCCCAGCACGGTGACTGGAGAATCCACAAGGAAGCACTGTAAAGGGCCATTCTGACTTTCATCATACTAGCCCGACTGATGGAATAAATGGTCATCTCTCTCACGCTCACACACTCACTCTCTCACACACATACGCTCACACACTTGCGCCCTCACACACACACACTCTCTCGCTCACACACTTGTGCTCTCACACACACTCACACGCTCTCACTCTCACACACACGCTCACACACTCACTCTCTCACACATACGCTCACACACTTGCGCCCTCACACACACACACACGCTCACTCTCTCACACACACGCTCACACACTTGCGCCCTCACACATACACACACACTCACTCTCTCACACACACGCTCACACACTTGCGCCCTCACACACACACGCTCTCTCTCTCACACACACGCTCACACACTTGCGCCCTCACACACACTCTCTCACACACACGCTCACACACTTGCGCCCTCACACATACACACACGCTCACACACTTGCACCCTCACACATACACACACGCTCACTCTCTCACACACACGCTCACACACTTGCGCTCTCTCACACACACGCTCACACACTCTCTCACACACACGCTCACACACTTGCGCCCTCACACATACACACACGCTCACTCTCTCACACACACGCTCACACACTTGCACCCTCACACATACACACTCTCTCACACACTATCACATATGCACTCTCTCACACACACACACTCTTTATCTCTCACACACCATCTCATACACACACACTCTCTCACACACACTCCATCTCTCACACACACATTCACTCTCTCTCACACACACACACACACCTACAGTCAGTCTCTCTCTCTCTCTTCCTGCTCCCCCCCCCCGCCCCCATGGTCTCTCTCTCTCTCTTCACTCCCCTCCCTTCGGCCTAGTTTGTCACTGAAGCCTTTTCCCTTCCCCTCCCAGAGTCCTTGTCGGGCCCTGTATAAATTAGAGGTGAAACATTACAGCTGAAGGTTAAAAGGAATTATACTGAACAAATACACACACAGATACAAAAAAGAAAGATCTCTGTTAGGCGACAACAGACAACTTAAAACCTTAATTGTAATCACAGCTACAGTAATAAATTAGGAGGGCCAAGGTGGGAGAGAGGTGCGTATGTGCCCTTACTCAACCGTGTGGCAAGAAGCTGGAGTCTCACCTGGGACATCAATTTCAACGGTGACTTAATAAATAATTTACAAAATAAAATAGATTTAAATATGACAAAGTTCAGTTCCTCAAGCCTTGTGTTAATTATCCAGTTTTGTATCTACTCCAGCCCTCTCCATCTTGAGGTGGGCCTTACCCAGTCTCTCAGATGCGGTCAGACAATACTAAGCTTCAGAGCACAGTTAATGCATTGTCTGATGAAAGCTGTGAATCTTAAGCCCCTGAGAAAATGTAACGTTGAGTAAATATGTTGATGGGGAATAATATACGGAAACGGCCAATATCGATCTTACAACATTACTGCACTGTCCTGAAACCACTGTTCATTAGAAGAACCAATAACCCTGTTGGTTAAATTTAGTGCCATTATAATTTGACCCAGGACAGGGATAGCACGGGGTTAGATACAGAGTAAACCTTCCTCTACACTGTCCCCCCCATCAAACACCCCCAGGACAGGGACAGCACGGGGTTAGATAAAGGGTAAAGCTCCCTCTATACTGTCCCCCCATCAAAAATTCCCAGGACAGGGACAGCACAGGGTTAGATACAGAGTAAAGCTCACTCTACACTGTCCCCCCATCAAACACTCCCAGGACAGGGACAGCATGGGGTTAGATACAGAGTAAAGCTCCCTCTACGCTGTCCCCCCATCAAACAATCCCAGGGACAGGGCCATCACGGGGTTAGATACAGAGTAAAGCTCCCTCTACACTATCCCCTATCAAACACTCCCAGGACAGGGCCATCACGGGGTTAGATACAGAGTAAAGCTCCCTCTACACTATCCCCCTATCAAACACTCCCAGGACAGGGCCATCACGGGGTTAGATACAGAGTAAAGCTCCCTCTACACTATCCCCCTATCAAACACTCCCAGGACAGGGCCATCACGGGGTTAGATACAGAGTAAAGCTCCCTCTACACTGTTCCCCCATCACACACTCCCAGGGACAGGGCCATCACGGGGTTAGATACAGAGTAAAGCTCCCTCTACACTGTTCCCCCATCACACACTCCCAGGGACAGTGCCATCACGGGGTTAGATACAGAGTAAAGCTCCCTCTACACTGTCCCCCAGGGACAGGGACAGCACGGGGTTAGTTAAGTCTATCTTTTGGTTTGAAACTTGCATTATGTAAACAAGCTGAGTGCCTGGGTTGGTACTAACGTAAGATTTCAGTTCCACCACGTCCTTTCCCATTGTTGAGAAGATTGAACTCGGCCTGAACTGCTTATCTTTGTAAACTAGCCTTGCTTGCCTCATTGGCGTGAAGCCTCACAAAAATGCCCAAACTGACGTATCACGACGGCAACTGCTTCCTCAACCTGCTGAGACAAAGCCTTGAATTTAGGCCCCCACCGGCACATCATGATAACCGAGTCAACACGAAGCCTCCAATATAGGCCGTAATCTGAGACATGGTAATGGTGACTTCCTCGATCCTTACCCCCTGCTGATGTTAAACCCAAAATCTAGACCGAAATGGCACAACATGATATAATTCCTGCACTACCTCCTCGAGGTGAGGCCTCAAGACTGCAGGCCTCATCTATCTATGACAGATCGCTGTAGGCTGCACCCTCACTCGATCTCCGAGTTGTGAGGCAGAGGGAGATCGAGGGAAGATTGGGATCCTCAGCCATATAAACAAAATTAAGCTGGGCATTTTTATGAACATGCAAATTCTCTCGAGTCTTGACTCTGGGATTTTTTTTCCTTGACGGTTGAGAATTGAGACAGGAGTTTATTTCTCTCCCAACCCAGCTGAGGCCAACGGAGAGTCACTCCTTCTTTCTGTTTCGCTGCTGGAGAGAGGCAGGAGGCAAATAGCTCAGGGACCACACCTCACCCGAAAAGAGCCAATGTCACAGGTCCGGGGCGCGTGTGTGCTTTCCGAAAGAGAAGTGTTGGTTTGGGGACAGTCTACGCAGGAGTCTGAGAAAGAGATTCATCATCATGGGAACTGAAACCTGGAGTCGTTCTGAAGGCAAGGCCCAGGACAAGATGGCTGCCGTTTGCCAGGCCAGATGTGACCCTCCTCACATGTCGCCCCATTGAAGTGGTGAAGGGACCACCATTCTCGTCTCTGTGGCCCCTCAATGCCTTTAACATCTTTGAGTCTGAGGCCTAGTCCTTGGGTTTCCTCCATTTCCTTGAATTCCCTACTGTTTGTGGCACAGAGAGAGACAGAGACAGAGAGAGAGAATTGTGGGGTGGGGGGGCAAGATGGAGACAGAAGGAAAAGGGGCGGAGAGAGACGGGGGGAGAGAGAAAGAGAGACAGAGATTCATATAGAGGAGGGGAGAGAGGGAGACTGAGCCACAGGGAGAGGGAGGGAGAGAGAGAGAGAGACTGGGACAGAGAGGGGAAAAGAGACAGAGAAACTGAGATTGAGAAAGAGATCAAGACTGAGAGGGAGAGAGGGAGGGAGACAGAGAGATAGAGCAACAGAGACAGAGTGGGATGTAGACAGAAAGGGGGGGAGAGAGAGACTGAGGTAGAGAGATAGTGAGGGAGAGATTGAAACATATGAAGGAACGGAGAGAGAGAGAGAGAGAGAGAGAGAGACAAATCAGGCCTTTCCCTTCCACGACATCCCCCCCGGGTCACTATTACCCAGGGCCTGGTCACTACACCCTCCCGGTCACTATTACCCAGGGCCCAGTCACTACACCCTCCTGGTCACTATTACCCAGGGCCCGGTCAGTACATTCTCCTGGTCACTATTACCCAGGGCCCGATCACTACACCCCCCCCCGGTCACTATTACCCAGGGTCCGGTCACTACACCCTCCCAATTACTATTACCCAGGGCCCAGTCACTACACCCTCCTGGTCACTATTACCCAGGGCCTGGTCATTACACCCTCCCGGTCACTATTACCCAGGGCCCAGTCACTACACCCTCCCAGTCACTATTACCCAGGGCCTGGTCATTACACCCTCCCGGTCACTATTACCCAGGGCCCAGTCACTACACCCTCCTGGTCACTATTACCCAGGGCCTGGTCAGTGCATTCTCCTGGTCACTATTACACAGGGCCCAGTCACTATACCCCCCCGGTCACTATTACCCAGGGTCCGGTCACTACACCCTCCCAATTACTAGTACCCAGGGCCTGGTCAGTACATTCTCCCGGTGACTAATACCCAGGGCCCAGTCATTACACTCTCCCGGTCACTATTACCCAGGGCCCAGTCACTACACCCACCCGATCACTATTACCCAGAGCCTGGTCAGTACATTCACCGGTCACTATTACCCAAGGCCCAGTCACTACACCCTCCTGGTCACTATTACCCAGGGACCAGTCACTACACCCACCCGATCACTATTACCCAGAGCCTGGTCAGTACATTCACCGGTCACTATTACCCAGGGCCCGGTCACTACACCTTCCCGGTCACTATTACCCAGGGCCCAGTCAGTATATTCTCCCGGTCACTATTACCCAGGGCCCAGTCACTATACCCCCCCGGTCACTATTACCCAGGGCCTGGTCACTACACCCTCCCAGTCACTATTACCCAGGGCCTTCTCACTACACCCTCCCGGTCACTATTACCCAGGGCCCAGTCACTACACCCTCCTGGTCACTATTACCCAGGGCCTGGTCAGTGCATTCTCCTGGTCACTATTACCCAGGGCCCAGTCACTATACCCCCCCGGTCACTATTACCCAGGGTCCGGTCACTACACCCTCCCAATTACTAGTACCCAGGGCCTGGTCAGTACATTCTCCCGGTGACTAATACCCAGGGCCCAGTCATTACACTCTCCCGGTCACTATTACCCAGGGCCCAGTCACTACACCCACCCGATCACTATTACCCAGAGCCTGGTCAGTACATTCACCGGTCACTATTACCCAAGGCCCAGTCACTACACCCTCCTGGTCACTATTACCCAGGGACCAGTCACTACACCCACCCGATCACTATTACCCAGAGCCTGGTCAGTACATTCACCGGTCACTATTACCCAGGGCCCGGTCACTACACCTTCCCGGTCACTATTACCCAGGGCCCAGTCAGTATATTCTCCCGGTCACTATTACCCAGGGCCCAGTCACTATACCCCCCCGGTCACTATTACCCAGGGCCTGGTCACTACACCCTCCCAGTCACTATTACCCAGGGCCTTCTCACTACACCCTCCCGGTCACTATTACCCAGGGCCCAGTCACTACACCCTCCTGGTCACTATTACCCAGGGCCTGGTCAGTGCATTCTCCTGGTCACTATTACCCAGGGCCCAGTCACTATACCCCCCCGGTCACTATTACCCAGGGTCCGGTCACTACACCCTCCCAATTACTAGTACCCAGGGCCTGGTCAGTACATTCTCCCGGTGACTAATACCCAGGGCCCAGTCATTACACTCTCCCGGTCACTATTACCCAGGGCCCAGTCACTACACCCACCCGATCACTATTACCCAGAGCCTGGTCAGTACATTCACCGGTCACTATTACCCAGGGCCCGGTCACTACACCTTCCCGGTCACTATTACCCAGGGCCCAGTCAGTATATTCTCCCGGTCACTATTACCCAGGGCCCAGTCACTATACCCCCCCGGTCACTATTACCCAGGGCCTGGTCACTACACCCTCCCAGTCACTATTACCCAGGGCCTTCTCACTACACCCTCCCGGTCACTATTACCCAGGGCCCGGTCACTACACCCTCCCGGTCACTATTACCCAGGGCCTGGTCACAACACCCTCCCGGTCACTATTACCCAGGGCCTGGTCAGTACATTCTCCCGGTGACTATTACCCAGGGCCCGGTCATTACACTCTCCCGGTCACTATTACCCAGGGCCCAGTCACTACACCCTCCTGGTCACTATTACCCAGGGCCCAGTCAGTACACCCTCCTGGTCAATAACACCCAGGGCCTGGTCAGTACGTTGCCCGGTCACTATTACCCAGGGCCTGGTCAGTACATTCTCCTGGTCACTATTACCCAGGGCCCGGTCACTACACCCCCCCGGTCACTATTACCCAGGGCCTGGTCAGTACATTCTCCTGGTCACTATTACCCAGGGCCTGGTCAGTACATTCTACTGGTCACTATTACCCAGGGCCCAGTCACTACACCCTCCTGGTCACTATTACCCAGGGCCTGGTCACTACACCCTCCCGGTCACTACTACCCAGGGCCTGGTCAGTACATTCTCCTGGTCACTATTACCCAGGGCCCAGTCACTACACCCTCCCGGTCGCTATTACCCAGGGCCTGGTCACTACACCCACCCGATCACTATTACCCAGAGCCTGGTCAGTACATTCCCCGGTCACTATTACCCAGGTCCTGGTCAGTACATTCTCGTGGTCACTATTACCCACGGCCCAGTCACTACACCCTCCCGGTCGCTATTACCCAGAGCCTGGTCAGTACATTCTCCTGGTCACTACACCCTCCCGGTCACTATTACCCAAGGCCCAGTCACTACACCCTCCCAGTCACTATTACCCAGGGCCTGGTCAGTACATTCTCCTGGTCACTATTACCCAGGGCCCGGTCACAACACCTTCCCGGTCACTATTACCCAGGGACCAGTCAGTACATTCTCCCGGTCACTATTACCCAAGGCCCAGTCACTACTCCCTCCTGGTCACTATTACCCAGGGCCCGGTCACTACACCCTCCCGGTCACTATTACCCAGGGCCCGGTCACTACACCCTCCCGGTCACTATTACCCAGGGCCCGGTCACTACACCCTCCCGGTCACTATTACCCAGGGCCTGGTCACACACCTTCCCGGTCACTATTACCCAGGGCCTGCTCACTACACCCTCCCGGTCACTATTACCCAGGGCCTGGTCAGTACATTCTCCCGGTCAATATTACCCAGGGCCTAGGCAGTACATTCTCCTGGTCACTATTACCCAGGGTCCAGTCACTACACCCTCCCGGTCACTACTACCCAGGGCCTGGTCAGTACATTCTCCTGGTCACTATTACCCAGGGCCCAGTCACTACACCCTCCCGGTCGCTATTACCCAGGGCCTGGTCACTACACCCACCCGATCACTATTACCCAGAGCCTGGTCAGTACATTCCCCGGTCACTATTACCCAGGTCCTGGTCAGTACATTCTCGTGGTCACTATTACCCACGGCCCAGTCACTACACCCTCCCGGTCGCTATTACCCAGAGCCTGGTCAGTACATTCTCCTGGTCACTACACCCTCCCGGTCACTATTACCCAAGGCCCAGTCACTACACCCTCCCAGTCACTATTACCCAGGGCCTGGTCAGTACATTCTCCTGGTCACTATTACCCAGGGCCCGGTCACAACACCTTCCCGGTCACTATTACCCAGGGACCAGTCAGTACATTCTCCCGGTCACTATTACCCAAGGCCCAGTCACTACTCCCTCCTGGTCACTATTACCCAGGGCCCGGTCACTACACCCTCCCGGTCACTATTACCCAGGGCCCGGTCACTACACCCTCCCGGTCACTATTACCCAGGGCCCGGTCACTACACCCTCCCGGTCACTATTACCCAGGGCCTGGTCACACACCTTCCCGGTCACTATTACCCAGGGCCTGCTCACTACACCCTCCCGGTCACTATTACCCAGGGCCTGGTCAGTACATTCTCCCGGTCAATATTACCCAGGGCCTAGGCAGTACATTCTCCTGGTCACTATTACCCAGGGTCCAGTCACTACACCCTCCCGGTCACTATTACCCTGAGCCTGGTCAGTACATTCACCTGGTCACTATTACCCAGGGCCCGGTCACAACACCTTCCCGGTCACTATTACCCAGGGCCCAGTCAGTACATTCTCCTGGTCACTATTACCCAGGGCCCGGTCACTACACCCTCCCGGTCACTATTACCCAGGGCCTGGTTACTACACCCTCCCGGTCACTACTATCCAGGGCTGGTCACTACACCCTCCTGGTCACTATTACCCAGGGCCTGGTCACTACACCCTCCCGGTCACTATTACCCAGGGCCTGGTCAGTACATTCACCTGGTCACTATTACCCAGGGCCCGATCACTACAGTCTCCTGGTCACTATTACCCAGGGCCCGATCACTACAGTCTCCCGGTCACTATTACCCAGGGCCCGATCACTACAGTCTCCCGGTCACTATTACCCAGGGCCCAGTCACTACACCCTTCTGGTCACTATTACCCAGGGCCCGGTCACTACGCCCTCCCGGTCACTATTACCCAGGGCCCAGTCACTACACCCTCCCGGTCACTATTACCCAGGCCCCAGTCACTACACCCTCCCGGTCACTATTACCCAGGGCCTGGTCACTACATTCTCCTGGTCACTATTACCCAGGGCCCAGTCACTACACCCTCCCGGTCACTATTACCCAAGGCCTGGTCACTGCACCCTCCCAGTCACTATTACCCAGGGCCTGGTCAGTACACCCTCTGCATATTGAAGAGGAGAGTGAGAGTGTGGGATATTGAAGGGGGGAGTGTGAGTGTGGGACATTGAGGGGGGAGTGTGAGTGTGGGATATTGAAGGGGGGGTGTGAGTGTGGGATACTGAAGGTGGGGACGTGGGATATTGAAGGGGGGAGTGTGAATGTGGGATATTGAAGGGGGAGTGTGAGTGTGGGATATTGAAGGGGGGAGTGAGTGTGGGATATTGAAGGGGGTGTGAGTGTGGGATATTGAAGGGGGAGTGTGAGTGTGAGTTATTGAAGGGGGTGTGTGAGTGTGGGATATTGAGGGGGTTGTGAGTGTGGGATGTGGAACGGGGGGTGTGAGTGTGGGATATTGAAGGGGGGAGTGTGAGTGTGGGTATTGAAGGGGGGGTGTGAGTGTGGGTATTGAAGGGGGGGGTGTGAGTGTGGGATATTGAAGGGGGAGTGAGTGTGGGATATTGAAGGGGGGAGTGAGTGTGGGATATTGAAGGGAGTGAGTTTGGGATATTGAGGGGGGGTGTGAGTGTGGGATGTGGAACGGGGGGTGTGAGTGTGGGATGTGGAACGGGGGGTGTGAGTGTGGGATATTGAAGGGGGGAGTGTGAGTGTGGGTATTGAAGGGGGGGTGTGAGTGTGGGTATTGAAGGGGGGGGGTGTGAGTGTGGGATATTGAAGGGGGGAGTGAGTGTGGGATATTGAAGGGGGGGGAGTGTGAGTGTGGGATATTGAAGGGAGGGAGTGTGGGATATTGAAGGGGGGGATGTGGGATATTGAAGGGGGGTGTGAGTGTGGGATATTGAGGAGGGGATGTGGGATATTGAAGGGAGGGAGTGTGGGATATTGAAGGGGGTAGTGTGAGTGTGGGATATTGAAGGGGGGATGTGGGATATTGAAGGGGGTGGTGTGAGTGTGGGATATTGAAGGGGGGAGTGTGAGTGTGGGATATTGAAGGGGGGGGAGTGTGAGTGTGGAATATTGAAGGGGGGGATGTGGGATATTGAAGGGGGGAGTGTGAGTGTGGGACATTGAAGGGGGGGGAGTGTGAGTGTGGAATATTGAAGGGGGGGATGTGGGATATTGAAGGGGGGGATGTGGGATATTGAAGGGGGGGTGTGAGTGTGGGATATTGAAGTGGGGGTGTGAGTGTGGGATATTGAAGGGGGTTGTGTGAGTGTGGGATATTGAAGGGGGGGTGTGAGTGTGGGATATTGTAGGGGGGAGTGTGAGTGTGGGTATTGAAGGGGGGGTGTGAGTGTGGGTATTGAAGGGGGGGTGTGAGTGTGGGATATTGAAGGGGGGAGTGAGAGTGTGGGATATTGAAGGGGGGGAGTGTGAGTGTGGGATATTGAAGGGGGGAGTGTGAGTGTGGGATATTGAAGGGGGGAGTGTGAGTGTGGGATATTGAAGGGGGGGGAGTGTGAGTGTGGGATATTGAAGGGGGGGAGTGTGAGTGTGGGATATTGAAGGGGGGAGTGTGAGTGTGGGATATTGAAGGGGGGGAGTGTGAGTGTGGGATATTGAAGGGGGGGAGTGTGAGTGTGGGATATTGAAGGGGGGGGAGTGTGGGTGTGGGATATTGAAGGGGGGTAGTGTGGGTGTGGGATATTGAAGGGGGGTAGTGTGGGTGTGGGATATTGAAGGGGGGGGAGTGTGAGTGTGGGATATTGTGGGGGGGGAGTGTGAGTGTGGGACATTGAAGGGGGGGAGTGTGAGTGTGGGATATTGAAGGGGGGGTGAGCGTGGGATATTGAAGGGGGGAGTGTGAGTGTGGGATATTGAAGGGGGGGGTGAGCGTGGGATATTGAAGGGGGGGGTGAGCGTGGGATATTGTGGGGGGGGGGGAGTGTGAGTGTGGGATATTGAAGGGGGGGGTGAGCGTGGGATATTGTGGGGGGGGGGGGAGTGTGAGTGTGGGATATTGAAGGGGGTAGTGAGCGTGGGATATTGAAGGGGGGGTGTGAGTGTGGGATATTGAAGGGGGTAGTGTGAGTGTGGGATATTGAAGGGGGCTGTGGGATATTGAAGGGGGGGAGTGTGAGTGTGGGACATTGAAGGGGGAGTGTGATGTGGGACATTGAAGGGGGGAGTGTGAGTGTGAGTTATTGAAGGGGGGAGTGTGAGTGTGGGATATTGAAGGGGGGAGTGTGAGTGTGAGTTATTGAAGGGGGGAGTGTGAGTGTGGGATATTGAAGGGGGGGGTGAGCGTGGGATATTGAAGGGGGGAGTGTGAGTGTAGGATATTGAAGGGGGGGGTGAGTGTGGGATATTGAAGGGGGGAGTGTGAGTGTGGGACATTGAAGGGGGGAGTGTGGGATACTGAAGGGGGGTGTGAGTGTGGGACATTGAAGGGGGGAGTGTGAGTGTGGGATATTGAAGGGGGGAGTGTGAGTGTGGGACATTGAAGGGGGGAGTGTGGGATACTGAAGGGGGGTGTGAGTGTGGGATATTGAAGGGGGGGTGTGAGTGTGGGATATTGAAGGGGGGGGTGAGCGTGGGATATTGAAGGGGGGAGTGTGAGTGTGGGACATTGAAGGGGGGAGTGTGGGATACTGAAGGGGGGTGTGAGTGTGGGATATTGAAGGGGGAGTGTGAGTGTGGGATATTGAAGGGGGGAGTGTGAGTGTGGGACATTGAAGGGGGGAGTGTGGGATATTGAAGGGGGGGTGTGAGTGTGGGATATTGAAGGGGGGGTGTGAGTGTGGGATATTGAAGGGGGGGGTGAGCGTGGGATATTGAAGGGGGGAGTGTGAGTGTGGGACATTGAAGGGGGGAGTGTGGGATACTGAAGGGGGGTGTGAGTGTGGGACATTGAAGGGGGGAGTGTGAGTGTGGGATATTGAAGGGGGGAGTGTGAGTGTAGGATATTGAAGGGGGGGTGTGAGTGTGGGATATTGAAGGGAGGAGTGTGAGTGTGGGATATTGAAGGGAGGGAGTGTGGGATATTGAAGGGGGGGAGTGTGAGTGTGGGATATTGAAGGGAGGAGTGTGAGTGTGGGATATTGAAGGGAGGGAGTGTGGGATATTGAAGGGGGGGATGTGGGATATTGAAGGGAGGAGTGTGAGTGTGGGATATTGAAGGGGGGGATGTGGGATATTGAAGGGAGGAGTGTGAGTGTGGGATATTGAAGGGGGGGTGTGAGAGTGTGGGATATTGAAGTGGAGGAGGGGGATATTGAAGGGGGTGAGTGTGGGATATTGAAGGGGGTGTGTGGGATATTGAACGGAGGGGAGTGTGAGTTTGTGATATTGAAGAGGGGGAATGTGGGATATTGTAGGGGGGGTGTGAGTGTGGGATATTGAAGGGGGGGTGTGAGTGTGGGATAGAGTAGGGGGGACTGTGAATGTGGAATATTGAAGGGGGGTGTGAGTGTGGGACATTGAAGGGGGGAGTGTGTGTGTGGGATATTGAAGGGGGTTGTGTGAGTGTGGGATATTGA
Source organism: Chiloscyllium plagiosum (assembly GCF_037043375.1). NCBI lineage: Eukaryota > Metazoa > Chordata > Chondrichthyes > Orectolobiformes > Hemiscylliidae > Chiloscyllium > Chiloscyllium plagiosum. The sequence goes on along the minus strand of NW_028270184.1, from coordinate 3,263,351 downwards.
AGGGGGTTGTGTGAGTGTGGGATATTGAAGGGGGTTGTGTGAGTGTGGGATATTGAAGGGGGAGAGTGTGAGTGTGGGATATTGAAGGGGGAGAGTGTGAGTGTGGGATATTGAAGGGAGGGGTGAGTGTGGGATATTGAAGGGGGTTGTGTGAGTGTGGGATATTGAAGGGGGTTGTGTGAGTGTGGGATATTGAAGGAGGTAGTGTGAGTGTGGGATATTGAAGGGGGAGAGTGTGAGTGTGGGATATTGAAGGGAGGGCAGTGTCAATTTGTGGGGTCAGAGCCAGTCACGGCTGAATATGGGGCAGGTTCCTGTGGGGGTGGGGGAACACTGGTACCCAGTCCAAATCCCCCTGCATCCCCAGTTCCCTCAGGAGGCTCCTGTCCCAGAGGGGCCAGGTGTCTACAGTATTGCATCATGTGATTGGGCCTTTCCTGACTAGGCCCACCATCCATTAGCCATCTGTAATTGCCTCTATCAGACTGGAGCCACATGTAGGCCCGGCTAGGTAAGGTCGGCAGATTTCCTCACTTCCTCAACAGCTTTAGTGACTGAACAATGGATGGTCTCCGTCCCTGAGACAAGATGTTAATTCTATTCGTTGGATTAAAGTCCGACCAGGAGCTGGGTAGGGATTTGACTGCGTGGCCTATGTCATCCAACGGCTGTACTACTAACCTGCCCCCATCTCTAAGGTCAAACAGTAAGGGAGGGGAGGTGGGAGGAGTCCTGCTCCTGGGTGTGAGAAGAATTTGCTTTCACATTGCATGATCTTAATGTCTCATCAGATAAACCCAGCTCTTTGGGAGTCTGCACCTTTCCAAGTATATGTAGACCATAATCACCCCGTGACCAGGCCTCAGAACTCCCCAGGGACCAAGCCACAGAGCTCCCAAACCGCTAGGCCTCGGAACTCTCAAAGGACTAGGCCTCAGAACTGTCAAAGGACAAGGCATTAGAACTCCCGGGGACCAGGCCTCAGAACTCCCAAAAGTCTCGGCCTCAGAACTCCCATGGACTAGGCCTCAGAACCTCCAAAGACGAGATGTCAGAACTCCCAAAAGTCTAGGCCACAGAACTCCCCAGAGACTAGGCCTCAGAACTCCTAAGCGACCAGGACTTAGAACTCCCAGATGACTAGGCCTCAGAACTCCTAGGCGACCAGGCCTCAGGACTGTTCGGTGACGAGGCCTCAGGACCCGGGCCTCAGAAGCCGTTGATGTGACAGTATGCCTCCAGGGAGGACAGGATGACGTAGGCCAGCCAGAGAGTCACAAAGAAGCCAGAGGTGATGGTCTTGCTGACCCTCGTGCCTCCGAGTTCACCTCCGATTTGCGGTCGCCGCCGGTACATGAGGATGGCGATGGCGATGAAGGCGAAGATGGTGAAGATGGTGACTGAGAAAGCCAGATTTCCAGGCTCCACTTGGAACTTCTGTCCCTTGGTGGCCCAGTAGATAGCGGCGATGGACCAGGCCACCCCGATTCCCAGAAAGACGTTGACGGCATTGCTCCCGGTGACATTACCAATGGAAGCGTCGGCATACTGGTCTTGGATAGCAGCCACTCGACTGGCAAATGTGTCTGGACAGAAACGGAGAGAAAGGGTGTAAGGGAGGGCACAGAACATTTCCATGAACACACACGGTCAAGGGGAGCTAGATTAGGAACTGCGAAGGAGAGATTTGCAGGCTCGGGGGGAGAGACATCTCTCAAACAGCCAGCATGGCCCAAGTGGGCCGAAATATCTCCTTCCTGCAGCATAGCCCCTCAGGGCTCAGGACCTTCAACATCACTGACATTCGGAGAGACCAGTGGGAAACAGAAAGAACTCAAAGAGAGGGTCAGCGCTGAGGGAGTGGGCACTGTCGGAGGGTCAGTGCTGAGGGAGTGGGCACTGTCGGAGGGTCAGTGCTGAGGGAGTGGGCGCTGTCGGAGGGTCAGTGCTGAGGGAGTGGGCACTGTCGGAGGGTCAGTGCTGAGGGAGCGGGCACTGTCGGAGGGTCAGTGCTGAGGGAGTGGGCACTGTCGGAGGGTCAGTGATGAGGGAGTGGGCTCTGTCGGAGGGTCAGTGCTGAGGGAGTGGGCACTGTCGGAGGGTCAGTGCTGAGGGAGTGGGCTCTGTCGGAGGGTCAGTGCTGAGGGAGTGGGCGCTGTCGGAGGGTCAGTGCTGAGGGAGTGCCACACTGTTGGAGGGTCAGTGCTGAGGGAGTGCCGCACTGTCGGAGGGTCAGTGCTGAGGGAGCGGGCTCTGTCGGAGGGTCAGTGCTGAGGGAGTGGGCTCTGTCGGAGGGTCAGTGCTGATGGAGCGGGCTCTGTCGGAGGGTCAGTGCTGAGGGAGTGGGCACTGTCGGAGGGTCAGTGCTGAGGGAGTGGGCACTGTCGGAGGGTCAGTGCTGAGGGAGTGGGCACTGTCGGAGGGTCAGTGCTGAGGGAGTGGGCACTGTCGGAGGGTCAGCGCTGAGGGAGTGGGCACTGTCGGAGGGTCAGTGCTGAGGGAGTGGGCACTGTCGGAGGGTCAGTGCTGAGGGAGTGGGCACTGTCGGAGGGTCAGTGCTGAGGGAGTGAGCACTGTTGGAGGGTCAGTGCTGAGGGAGTGGGCACTGTCGGAGGGTCAGTGCTGATGGAGCGGGCTCTGTCGGAGGGTCAGTGCTGAGGGAGTGGGCTCTGTCGGAGGGTCAGTGCTGAGGGAGCAGGCACTGTCAGAGGGTCAGTGCTGAGGGAGCAGGCACTGTCAGAGGGTCAGCGCTGAGGGAGCAGGCACTGTCAGAGGGTCAGCGCTGAGGGAGTGGGCACTGTCAGAGGGTCAGCGCTGAGGGAGTGGGCACTGTCAGAGGGTCAGCGCTGAGGGAGTGGGCACTGTCAGAGGGTCAGCGCTGAGGGAGTGGGCACCGTCAGAGGGTCAGCGCTGAGGGAGTGGGCACCGTCGGAGGGTCAGCGCTGAGGGAGTGGGCACTGTCGGAGGGTCAGCGCTGAGGGAGCGGGTACTGTCGGAGGGTCAGTGCTGAAGGAGTGGGCACTGTCGGAGGGTCAGTGCTGAGGGAGCGGGTACTGTCGGAGGGTCAGTGCTGAGGGAGCGGGCGCTGTCGGAGGGTCAGTGCTGAAGGAGTGGGGGCTGTCAGAAGGTCAGTGCTGAGGAAGTGGGCTCTGTCAGAGGGTCAGTGCTGAGGGAGCGGGGGCTGTCGGAGGGTCAGTGCTGAGGGAGCGGGGGCTGTCGGAGTGTCAGTGCTGAGGGAGCGGGCACTGTCAGAGGGTCAGTGCTGAGGGAGCGGGCACTGTTGGAGGGTCAGTGCTGAAGGAGTGGGAGCTGTCGGAAGGTCAGTGCTGAGGGAGTGGGCTCTGTCGGAGGGTCAGTGCTGAGGGAGCGGGGGCTGTCGGAGGGTCAGTGCTGAGGGAGTGGGCACTGTCAGAGGGTTAGTGCTGAGGGAGTGGGCACTGTCGGAGGGTCAGTGCTGAGGGAGTGGGCACTGTCGGAGGGTCAGTGCTGAGGGAGTGGGCACTGTCAGAGGGTTAGTGCTGAGGGAGTGGGCACTGTCGGAGGGTCAGTGCTGAGGGAGTGGGCACTGTCGGAGGGTCAGTGCTGAGGGAGTGGGCACTGTCGGAGGGTCAGTGCTGAGGGAGTGGGCACTGTCAGAGGGTCAGTGCTGAGGGAGCGGGGGCTCTCGGAGGGTCAGTGCTGAGGGAGCGGGGGCTGTCGGAGGGTCAGTGCTGAGGGAGCGGGGGCTCTCGGAGGGTCAGTGCTGAGGGAGCGGGGGCTGTCGGAGGGTCAGTGCTGAGGGAGCGGGGGCTGTGGATGTTGGTGTAGCTGTCCCTCCCACCGTTACCTGGTACAGATGTGCCCAAAGCCACAAAGACGATGGCAGTGACCGAGCTCTTCAGGCCCACGGTGCAGCCAAAGTGAGTAGCCAAGTCTCCGGTGAGTGCGGTCAACACCCCAATCAGGATGATGGAAACGGTAAAGCAGGCCCAGCCATTCCAGTACTCCGTCGGGGGGACAAACGCAAACAGAACTTTCCAGAAAACAGTCAGGAAGTGCATGATGTAATCGAAGCAGGAGGGCAGTCTCTCCTCAATCGGACCATCTTCATCATCATCCTCACCTAACAGGGACAGCACAGGGTTAGATACAGAGTAAAGCTCCCTCTACACTGTCCCCTCCATCAAACACTCCCAGGACAGCGACAGCACGGGGTTAGATACAGAGTAAAGCTCTCTCTACACTGTCCCCCATCAAACACTCCCAGGCCAGGGACAGCACGGGGTTAGATACAGAGTAAAGCTCCCTCTACACTGTCCCCCATCAAACACTCCCAGGACAGGGACAGCACAGGGTTAGATACAGAGTAAAGCTCCCTCTACACTGTCCCCCCATCAAACACCCCCTGGGACAGGGACAGCACACGGTTAGATACAGAGTAAAGCTCCCTCTACACTGTCCCCCCATCAAACACTCCCAGTGACAGGGACAGCACAGGGTTAGATACAGAGTAAAGCTCCCTCTACACTGTCCCCCCCATCACACACTCCCAGGGACAGAGACAGCACAGGGTTAGATACAGAGTAAAGCTCCCTCTACACTGTCCCCCCCATCACACACTCCCAGGACAGGGACAGCACACGGTTAGATCCAGGGGAAAGCTCCCTCTATACTGTCCCCCCCCCCCATCAAACACACCCAGGACAGGGACAGCACAGGGTTTGATACAGGGGAAAGCTCCCTCTGCGCTCCCCCCCGCTATCAAACACACCCAGGGACAGGGACAGCATGGGGTTAGTGCGGTAATCGTGGGGACAGTTTGGATGGTAATATCTCTCACACCTTGAGTCTGTGCCAGACGAGATGCTCTGGTTAGTTCCGCTAACATGATGAGACTTAATCTTTTGTGAGATTAATCAACTCTGTAATTGTGTAATTATTTTCATTTAATTTTAGTAATGGTTGGGACACGTGTCAGTGTCAAAGGCAATTGTTATTCCAACAAAGCTGAGTGTGCTGATTAACTCCAGTCCATCAGTCAGGCTCCTTACTGAGACCGGAACATGACCAAGGGGTTTCCAATCAGCTCTGGCCCCTCATCGGGGTCTGCGGGTTATCAGTGTCAGGCAATCCAACAGTGGCTCAGTGGTTAGTGCTGCTGCCTCTCAGCACCAGGGAACTGCGTTCGATCCCACCCTCGGGCGACTGTCTGTGTGGAGTTTGCACATTCTCCCCGTGTCTGAGTGGGTTTCCTCCGGGTGCTCCGGTTTCCTCCCACAGTCCAAAGATGTGCAGGTTGGGGTGGATTGGCCGTGGGAAATTGTCCCATAGTGTCCAGGGATGTGCAGGTTAGGGTGGATTGGCCGTGGGAAATTGTCCCATAGTGTCCAGGGATGTGCAGGTTAGGGTGGATTGGCCATGGGAAATTGTCCCATAGTGTCCAGGGATGTGCAGGTTAGGGTGGATTGGCCATGGGAAATTGTCCCATAGTGTCCAGGGATGTGCAGGTTAGGGTGGATTGGCCATGGGAAATTGTCCCATAGTGTCCAGGGATGAGTAGGTTAGGGTGGAAATAGGGGACTGAGTGACTGACAGACTGACTGAGTGAGGGACTGGGTGAGTGAGTGACTGACTGTGTGTGTGTGAGTGAGTGAGTGAGTGACTGTGTGTGTGAGTGACTGAGAGAGCGTGAGTGAGTGACTGACTGAGTGTGTGTGTGAGATAGAGAGTGAGTGAGTGACTGTGTGTGTGTGTGAGTGACTGAGTGAGTGAGTGACTGACTGTGTGTGTGTGACTGAGTGAGTGACTGACTGAGTGAGTGACTGACTGACTCTGTGTGTGAGTAACTGAGAGTGAATGAGTGACTGACTGTGTGAGTGAGTGACTGACTGAGTGACTGACTGTGTGTGACTGAGTGACTGTGAGTGAGTGACTGACTGTGTGTCTGAGTGACTGAGAGAGTGAGTGAGTGACTGACTGACTGTGAGTGACTGACTGACTGTGTGTGTCTGAGTGACTGAGAGTGAGTGAGTGACTGACTGTGTGTGTGACTGAGAGAGAGTGAGTGACTGTGTGTCTGAGTGACTGAGAGAATGAGTGAGTGACTGACTGACTGTGTGTGAGTGAGTGAGTGAGTGTGAGTGAGTGAGTGAGAGTCAGTGACTGACTGACTGTGTCTGACTGACTGAGTGAGTGAGTGTGAGTGAGAGTGACTGACTGACTGTGTGTGTGAGTGACTGAGTGTGTGTGAGTGAGTGAGTGAGTCTGACTGTGTCTGACTGACTGACTGAGTGAGTGAGTGAGAGTGACTGACTGACTGTGTGTGAGTGAGTGAGAGTGAGTGACTGACTGAGTGTGTGTGAGTGAGAGTGAGTGACTGACTGACTGTGTCTGACTGACTGAGTGAGTGAGTGAGTGAGTGAGTGAGAGTGAGTGACTGACTGAGTGTGTGTCTGACTGACTGAGTGAGTGACTGACTGTGTGTGAGTGAGAGTGAGTGACTGACTGAGTGTGTGTGAGTGAGTGAGTGAGAGTGAGTGACTGACTGACTGTGTGTCTGACTGACTGAGTGAGTGAGTGAGAGTGAGAGTGACTGACTGAGTGTGTGTGAGTGAGTGAGCCAGCCATCTGGATTCTAATCAGTGTATTGAGCAGTTAAACACTTCATCGCTGTCCCACTACAAACTCCCCCAAGTCTGTCTCCCTCTCTCTCCCCTCTCTCCCCCCACTTGTTAATCTCTCTCCTTCTCCCCAACTCTCTCCCCCTCTCCCTTCCCCCCTTTCGCCCGCTCTCTCACCCTCTTCCTCTCCCACTCGCGCTCTCTCTCCCTACCTGTCACTCACTCTCTCTCTCTCTCTCTCTTCCCCATCCCCCCTCTCTATCCCTCCCTCTCTTTCCCCCACTCTCTCCCTCTTCCCCCCTGCATCCCTCTTGTTCTGTATTCCTGTTTATCCCCCCTCTCTTTTCTCCTGTTTTCCCTCCTCTCTCTATCACTCTCTTTCTCTGCACCTACTCTTGTCTCTCTCTCTCTCTCTCTCACTCTCTTTACCTTTCACCACCTCCGTCTCTCTCTCTCCCTCTCTTTACCTTTCACCACCTCCGTCTCTCTCTCTCTCCCTCTCTCCCCACCCCCTGAATTCCCTCGCTCTGAATAAACACCCAACCGTCTGTAAGTCCTTGATTGCCTTGAACTGCACGCAGAAACAAAACTTTTCACTGTCCTCTGGTCCACGTGGGGACAAGGAAACTGGTTGGGATTTTCAGGAGCAGGATTCCAAGGTGGAACGGTCAGCTTGGGTGGGGGGGGGGGGGGGCAGGGGAAAGAGGTGGCTGTGCCGGTGGGGGATGGTTCTGGGATGGTACACCGCCCCTCGCCTCTCCCGCGCCCCCAGCTGTACCCGCTGTCCGAGGTCACTCACCAGCGCTGACCGTCACTGCATTAACAAACTGCTCCCGCCAGCTGCTGCTGCTCACCACTAGCGCCAAGTTTGTCTTCTTTATCAGTTTGTCCACCGTGCTCTGGGGGACAGAGACACCGTTCATCACACAGGAACAGCAGGAGGCCATTCAGCCCCCCCTCTCCCTCCAGCCTGTCCCACAGGAACAGCAGGAGGCCATTCAGCCCCCCCCCTCCCTCCAGCCTGTCACACAGGAACAGCAGGAGGCCATTCAGCCCCCCCTCTCCCTCCAGCCTGTCACACAGGAACAGCAGGAGGCCATTCAGCCCCCCCTCCCTCCTCCAGCCTGTCACACAGGAACAGCAGGAGGCCATTCAGCCCCCCCCTCCCTCCAGCCTGTCACACAGGAACAGCACGAGGCCATTCAGCCCCCCCCTCTCCCTCCAGCCTGTCACACAGGAACAGCAGGAGGCCATTCAGCCCCCCCTCTCCCTCCAGCCTGTCACACAGGAACAGCAGGAGGCCATTCAGCCCCCCTTCTCCCTCCAGCCTGTCAGACAGGAACAGCAGAAGGCCATTCAGCCCCCCCCCTCCCTCCAGCCTGTCACACAGGAACAACAGGAGGCCATTCAGCCCCCCCTCTCCCTCCAGCCTGTCACACAGGAACAGCAGGAGGCCATTCAGCCCCCCCCTCTCCCTCCAGCCTGTCACACAGGAACAGCACGAGGCCATTCAGTCCCCCCTCCTCCAGCCTGTCACACAAGAACAGCAGGAGGCCATTCAGCCCCTCCTCCTCCAGCCTGTCGCACAGGAACACCACAAGGCCATTCAGTCCCCCCCCTCCAGCCTGTCACACAGGAACAGCACGAGGCCATTCAGTCCCCCCTCCCTCCAGCCTGTTACACAGGAACAGCAGGAGGCCATTCAGTCCCCTCTCCTCCAGCCTGTCACACAGGAACAGCAGGAGGCCATTCAGTCCCCTCTCCTCCAGTCTGTCCCACAGGAACAGCAGGAGGCCATTCAGTCCCCTCTCCTCCAGTCTGTCCCACAGGAACAGCAGGAGGCCATTCAGTCCCCTCTCCTCCAGTCTGTCCCACAGGAACAGCAGGAGGCCATTCAGTCCCCTCTCCTCCAGCCTGTCACACAGGAACAGCACGAGGCCATTCAGTCCCCCCTCCTCCAGCCTGTCACACAGGAACAGCACGAGGCCATTCAGTCCCCCCTCCCTCCAGCCTGTTACACAGGAACAGCAGGAGGCCATTCAGTCCCCTCTCCTCCAGCCTGTCACACAGGAACAGCAGGAGGCCATTCAGTCCCCTCTCCTCCAGTCTGTCCCACAGGAACAGCAGGAGGCCATTCAGTCCCCTCTCCTCCAGCCTGTCACACAGGAACAGCAGGAGGCCATTCAGTCCCCTCTCCTCCAGTCTGTCCCATAGGAACAGCAGGAGGCCATTCAGTCCCCTTTCCTCCAGCTTGTCACACAGGAACAGCAGGAGGCCATTCAGCCCTCTTTTGCACCAGTCCATTTACAGCCTTGCCTTGGAGCCCTTAACCGGAGGGCTCACCGTTTGTAGGCTGAGTGACCGAGTGAGGCGGCGCAACCTTGTGGAATCCTCCCGTGAACCGGCCGCCAGGCGTAGCCCACACCCCCTCCCCCTTCCCCCCACCACCAGAGGAACGACACCCACGACCCCTGACCTTGAACTCGTAGGACTCCTCGATGACGATCTCCATCTTGACGATGTCTCCTAGCAACGGGTAGCCCAGCTTGGTGACGCCCTCCAGCATGTTCTCGCTGGTGCTACCTGAGGGCAGAGGTCAAAAGGCCAAAGGTCAGGAAAGGAAAGTAGGAGAGAGAAGCTTTTCATC
>NW_028270184.1:3249105-3251605 GCF_037043375.1 Chiloscyllium plagiosum | reverse complement strand
AGAGAGCGAGTGAGAGAGAGAGCGAGTGAGAGAGAGAGCGAGTGAGAGAGAGAACGAGTGAGAGAGAGAGCGAGTGAGAGAGCGAGTGAGAGAGAGCGAGTGAGAGAAAGCGAGAGAGAGCAAGAGAGAGTGAGAGAGAGAGAGCGTGAGCGAGAGAGAGAGAGAGAGAGTGAGAGCGAGTGAGTGAGAGAGAGAGAGTGCGTGAGTGAGAGAGAGTGAGTGAGAGAGAGAAAGCGAGAGAAAGCGAGCGAGTGAGAGAGTGAGAGAGAGAGAGAGAGAGAGTGAGTGAGAGAAAGCGAGAGAGCGAGCGAGTGAGAGAGAGAGCGAGTGAGAGAGAGAGAGCGAGTGAGAGAGAGCGAGTGAGAGAGAGAGAGAGTGAGAGAGAGAGAGAGTGAGAGAGAGAGAGCGAGTGAGAGAGAGCGAGTGAGAGAGAGCGTGAGAGAGAAAGCGAGAGAGAGCAAGAGAGAGTGAGAGAGAGAGCGAGCGAGTGAGAGAGAGAGAGCGAGTGAGAGAGAGAGCGAGTGAGAGAGAGCGAGTGAGAGAGAGAGAGCGAGTGAGAGAGAGAGAGCGAGTGAGAGAGAGCGCAAGTGAGAGAGAGCGCGAGTGAGAGAGAGCGCGAGTGAGAGAGAGCGCGAGTGAGAGAGAGAGCGAGTGAGAGAGAGAGCGAGTGAGAGAGAGCGAGAGTGAGAGAGTGTGCAAGTGAGAGAGAGAATGAGAAAGAGAGAGAGCACACAAATGAGAGAGAGCGTGCGCGAGAAACAGAGAGTGAGCAAGAGCGAGAGAAAGAGCAAGAGAGAGAGAGAATGAGAGAGAGAGAGACAGCCAGACAGACAGAGAGAGCAAAAGAGAGAGCACGAGAGAGAACGAGAGAATGTGTGTGTGAGAGTGAGAGAGAGAGAGAGCGAGAGAGAGAGACGGAGGGTAGGGTGTTGGATATAGTGTCTCTCTTCCTTTGAGGTGGAATCGTGCCCCCATCACCTCCCTGCACCTCCACCACTCCCACAGCAATCCCATTCCGAAACGGGACGCCCCGCCCGGAGATCCACGCTGCGGGACAACCTCGGTGTGAGGCTGGCCTTCCTCGGAATCCGAGGACAAGGAGTCAGTGTTCGTCCACCTCTCCAAGGTCCCCGTCCCCCTGTGGGATGAAGTCCAGTTCCGTCCCCTCCACTCAGCACCCCGTTCCCCCCCCCCCCCCCAACCCCTTCACTCGACAATGTTGGGTAAGGGTCAAACATGACGCTCCTCTGTACACACCCCGTCACCCCCTCCGCTCTGTCGCCTGACCTGTTGGACCCTCCAGGGAATTCTGGGAGGAGAGAAAGCGGACTCCGCACTGGCCACTCACTTCTCCGGAGGCCCTCAATCAGCACGGGATCACCCAACTCAATGAAGAAATTCTTGTTTTTCTCGTACTCCTCATCGTCGATGATCTGGATTTCAATCACCTGTCTGTAACGGAGAGACAGGAGGGAGACGGGCTGCTCAAACAGGTATCTCTCTTCCACTACTCACCCACACCTATTCAACGCCTCACCGCGCAACTTCCAGAGATCACCAGCGCCTTGGTCAGCGCCAGGGGAGTGGGCACTGTCCGAGGGTCAGTGCTGAGGGAGTGGGCACTGTCGGAGGGTCAGTGCTGAGGGAGTGGGCACTGTCAGAGGGTCAGTGCTGAGGCAGTGGGCACTGTCGGAGGGTCAGTGCTGAGGGAGTGGGCACTGTCGGAGGGTCAGTGCTGAGGGAGTGGGCACTGTCGGAGGGTGAGTGCTGAGGGAGTGGGCACTGTCGGAGAGTCAGTGCTGAGGCAGTGGGCACTGTCGGAGGGTCAGTGCTGAGGGAGTGGGCACTGTCGGAGGGTCAGTGCTGAGGGAGTGGGCACTGTCGGAGAGTCAGTGCTGAGGCAGTGGGCACTGTCGGAGGGTCAGTGCTGAGGGAGTGGGCACTGTGGGAGGGTCAGTGCTGAGGGAGTGGGTACTGTCGGAGGGTCAGTGCTGAGGGAGTGGGTACTGTCGGAGGGTCAGTGCTGAGGGAGTGGGCACTGTCGGAGGGTCAGTGCTGAGGGAGTGGGTACTGTCGGAGGGTCAGTGCTGAGGGAGTGGGCAGTGTCGGAGGGTCAGTGCTGAGGGAGTGGGCACTGTCGGAGGGTCAGTGCTGAGGGAGTGGGCACTGTCGGAGGGTCAGTGCTGAGGGAGTGGGCACTGTCAGAGGGTCAGTGCTGAGGGAGTGGGCACTGTCGGAGGGTCAGTGCTGAGGGAGTGGGCACTGTCAGAGGGAGTGACGTTTTGCTGACTTCCTGCCCTGTTTTGATGAGGTGTATCGGAAGATGATGTTTGGATCCCTGGGGCAGGTCACAGCAAGTCCTCATGGAAAAGCAGTAACTGGTAAACAAGAGGAGAGAGAGAGAGGGAGGAAGGGGTGGGGGAGGGGGGGTGGAGTGGGGATGGGGTGGGGGGAGTGGGGGGAGTGGGGATGGGGTGGGGAGAGTGGGGGGAGTGGGGGT
>NW_028270184.1:3234105-3244105 GCF_037043375.1 Chiloscyllium plagiosum | reverse complement strand
CACCCCCTCCCTATCTCTGTAACCCCCTCCAGCCCCTCTCACTAGGGTGATAAGGAAGTGTCAGTGTTCAGCATTCCGAAAACAGGGGCCCTTTAAGAAGCTGCAGTGTTTGTAGGTTAAGAGTTTATTTCGGAAGTTTCTAAATAAAGTTCTGTTTATAATGAGCTGTTTCATTAGCATCAGTCAGTGTGAGCGGCTGGGAAAGGAATACAATAAACAGGGAGCTGGGAGAGGGGTTACTGAGTGACCGAGGGAGGGAGCTGGGTTAGAACCAGTACGGATACAGTCAGTAACACAGGGCCCTGGGGGGGAGAGGGGTTACTGAGTGACCGAGGGAGGGGGCTGGGTTAGAATCAGTAGGGATACAGTCAGTAACACAGGGCCCTGGGGGGGAGAGGGGTTACTGAGTGATAGTGTGAGGGAGGTGGATTAACATCAGTAGGGATACAGTCAGTAACACAGGGCCCTGGGGGGGGGGGGGGGGAGAGGGGTTACTGAGTGACAGTGTGAGGGAGCTGGATTAACATCAGTAGGGATACAGTCAGTAACACAGGGCCCTGGGGGGGAGAGGGGTTACTGAGTGATAGTGTGAGGGAGGTGGATTAACATCAGTAGGGATACAGTCAGTAACACAGGGCAATGGGAGGGAGAGGGGGGTTACTGAGTGACCGAGGGAGGGAGCTGGATTAACATCAGTAGGGATACAGTCAGTAACACAGGGCAATGGGAGGGAGAGGGGGGTTACTGAGTGACCGAGGGAGGGAGCTGGATTAACATCAGTAGGGATACAGTCAGTAACACAGGGCGCTGGGAGGGAGAGGGGTTACTGAGTGACAGTGTGAGGGAGCTGGATTAACATCAGCAGAGATACAGTCAGTAACACAGGGCCCTGGGGGGGAGAGGGGTTACTGAGTGACAGTGTGAGGGAGCTGGTCGGGATGTGGGTGCAGCAGGAGAGAGAGAGAGATTGCGCAGATCAATGTGATAAGTAATTGCTAAAATTTTCATCGTGGTCATTAATGGGAAGCTTGTATAATGTTGAAATGCACAATGCAATCATTGTAACATATTAAAATTATCGAAAGACTGATGAGACAGTGATATCATTTCCTGAAATTAACATCTTCTCAGGCAGGGACTGAAGGAGAGAGAGTGTGGAGCAGGGTTTGCTGCAAAGGGACCAGGCATGAGGGTATTCAGTGTTTTAGAGAGAGGCTGGAGATCCTGGGACCGTACCCCAGTGAGAGTCAGTGTGTGTGTGTGTGTGTGTGTGAGTCCGTACCCCAGTGAGAGTCAGTGTGTGTGTGTGTGTGTGTGAGCCCATACCCCAGTGAGAGTCAGTGTGTGTGTGTGTGTGTGAGTCCGTACCCCAGTGAGAGTCAGTGTGTGTGTGTGTGTGTGTGTGAGCCCGTACCCCAGTGAGAGTCTGTGTGTGTGTGTGTGTGTGTGTGTGTGTGTGTGTGAGTCCGTACCCCAGTGAGAGTCAGTGTGTGTGTGTGTGTGTGTGAGCCCATACCCCAGTGAGAGTCAGTGTGTGTGTGTGTGTGAGTCCGTACCCCAGTGAGAGTCAGTGTGTGTGTGTGTGTGTGAGCCCGTACCCCAGTGAGGGTCTGTGTGTGTGTGTGTGTGTGTGTGAGAGCCCGTACCCCAGTGAGAGTCTGTGTGTGTGTGTGTGTGTGTGAGTCCGTACCCCAGTGAGAGTCAGTGTGTGTGTGTGTGTGTGTGTGTGTGTGTGTGTGTGTGAGCCCGTACCCCAGTGAGAGTCTGTGTGTGTGTGTGTGTGTGTGTGAGCCCGTACCCCAGTGAGGGTCTGTGTGTGTGTGTGTGTGTGTGTGAGCCCGTACCCCAGTGAGAGTCAGTGTGTGTGTGTGTGTGTGTGTGAGCCCGTACCCCAGTGAGAGTCAGTGTGTGTGTGTGTGTGTGTGTGTGTGTGAGCCCGTACCCCAGTGAGAGTCAGTGTGTGTGTGAGCCCGTACCCCAGTGAGAGTCAGTGTGTGTGTGTGTGTGTGTGTGTGTGTGTGAGCCCATACCCCAGTGAGAGTCTGTGTGTGTGTGTGTGTGTGTGAGCCCATACCCCAGTGAGGGGCTCTGTGTGTGTGTGTGTGTGAGCCCATACCCCAGTGAGAGTCTGTGTGTGTGTGTGTGTGTGTGTGTGTGTGTGTGAGCCCATACCCCAGTGAGAGTCAGTGTGTGTGTGTGTGTGTGTGAGCCCATACCCCAGTGAGAGTCAGTGTGTGTGTGTGTGAGCCCATACCCCAGTGAGAGTCAGTGTGTGTGTGTGTGTGTGTGAGCCCATACCCCAGTGAGAGTCTGTGTGTGTGTGTGTGTGTGTGTGTGTGAGCCCGTACCCCAGTGAGAGTCAGTGTGTGTGTGTGTGTGTGTGTGTGAGCCCATACCCCAGTGAGAGTCTGTGTGTGTGTGTGTGTGTGAGCCCGTACCCCAGTGAGAGTCAGTGTGTGTGTGTGTGAGCCCATACCCCAGTGAGAGTCAGTGTGTGTGTGTGTGTGTGTGTGTGAGCCCATACCCCAGTGAGAGTCTGTGTGTGTGTGTGTGTGTGTGTGAGCCCATACCCCAGTGAGAGTCAGTGTGTGTGTGTGTGTGTGTGTGTGTGAGCCCATACCCCAGTGAGAGTCAGTGTGTGTGTGTGTGTGTGTGTGTGTGTGAGAGCCCGTACCCCAGTGAGAGTCTGTGTGTGTGTGTGTGAGCCCGTACCCCAGTGAGGGGCTCTGTGTGTGTGTGTGTGTGTGTGAGAGCCCATACCCCAGTGAGAGTCTGTGTGTGTGTGTGTGAGCCCGTACCCCAGTGAGGGGCTCTGTGTGTGTGTGTGTGTGTGTGTGTGTGTGAGCCCGTACCCCAGTGAGAGTCTGTGTGTGTGTGTGTGAGCCCATACCCCAGTGAGAGTCAGTGTGTGTGTGTGTGTGTGTGAGCCCGTACCCCAGTGAGAGTCTGTGTGTGTGTGTGTGTGTGTGAGTGTGTGTGAGCCCGTACCCCAGTGAGAGTCTGTGTGTGTGTGTGTGTGTGTGTGTGTGTGTGTGCGAGAGCCCGTACCCCGGTGAGAGTCAGTGTGTGTGTGTGTGTGAGCCCGTACCCCAGTGAGAGGTGGAGGATTCGAGGTTACAGGAACAGAAATGACTTTGTGTATTGGAGGGAAGTGGTATTGCTGATGTCTACCTCCTGAATAAATATGTTCTGCTGATATTTATTTTTTCGTTTTTTTCCAACGCAAATGAAATCTGTTTTCCCAAAACAGAATCAATATTAGAGCAGGGAGCTGCGTCCTGAATGTCTCAGACCACTGGTGCTGTGAGGGAACCTTCTAGAATCTAACTGAGTATTGCCGCAGTCGGTGAGAATGCTCACATTTGATGGACCTAGTGATGTGTATCTTGACGGTCCGACTGCAATGGGATGCTACAGGAGCACAGGGAGTAACACTGTTCCTCAGGGTGGGGGAGGCAGGGGGAGTATGTGGGGCTCACTCATCATCTGGGTGGGGATAAGACCGCTCCCTCAGCACTAACCCTCCGACTGTGCCCACTCCCTCAGCACTGACCCTCCGACAGTGCCCACTTCCTCAGCACTGACCCTCCGACTGTGCCCACTCCCTCAGCACTGATCCTCCGACAGTGCCCACTCCCTCAGCACTGACCCTCCGACACTGTCCACTCCCTCAGCACTGACCCTCCGACAGTGCCCACTCCCTCAGCACTGACCCTCCGACAGTGCCCACTCCCTCAGCACTGCCCCACTGACAGTGCCCACTCCCTCAGCACTGACCCTCCGACAGTGCGGCACTCCCTCAGCACTGACCCTCCGACAGTGCGGCACTCCCTCAGCACTGACCCTCCGACAGTGCCCACTCCCTCAGCACTGACCCTCTGACAGTGCCCACTCCCTCAGCACAGACCCTCTGACAGTGCCCACTCCCTCAGTACTGACCCTCCGACAGTGCCCACTCCCTCAGCACTGACCCTCTGACAGTGCCCACTCCCTCAGCACTGACCCTCTGACAGTGCCCACTCCTTCAGCACTGACCCTCCGACAGTGCCCACTCCCTCAGCACTGACCCTCCGACAGTGCCCACTCCTTCAGCACTGACCCTCCGACAGTGCCCACTCCTTCAGCACTGACCCTCTGACAGTGCCCACTCCTTCAGCACTGCCACACCGACAGTGCCCACTCCCTCAGCACTGACCCTTCGACAGTGCCCACTCCCTCAGCACTGACCCTCCCACAGTGCCCACTCCCTCAGCACTGACCCTCCGACAGTGTCCATCCCTCAACACTGACCCTCCGACAGTGTCCACTCCCTCAGCACTGACCCTCCGACAGTGCCCACTCCCTCAGCACTGACCCTCCGACAGTGCAGCACTCCCTCAGTACTGACCCTCCGACAGTGCCCACTCCCTCAGCACTGACCCTCCGACAGTGCCCACTCCCTCAGCACTGACCCTCCGACACTGTCCATTCCCTCAGCACTGACCCTCCGACAGTGCCCACTCCCTCAGCACTGACCCTCCGACAGTGCGGCACTCCCTCAGCACTGACCCTCCGACAGTGCCCACTCCCTCAGCACTGACCCTCCGACAGTGCCCACTCCCTCAGCACTGACCCTCAGATGGTGCGGCACTCCCTCAGCACTGACCCTCCGACAGTGCCCACTCCCTCAGCACTGACCCTCTGACAGTGCCCACACCCTCAGCACTGACCCTCTGACAGTGTCCACTCACTCAGCACTGACCCTCCGACAGAGCCCACTCCCTCAGCACTGACCCTCCGACAGTGCCCACTCCCTCAGCACTCACCCTCCGACAGTGCCCACTCCCTCAGCACTGACCCTCCGACAGTGCCCACTCCCTCAGCACTGACCCTCCGACACTGTCCACTCCCTCAGCACTGACCCTCCGACAGTGCCCACTCCCTCAGCGCTGACCCACCAACAGTGCCCACTCCCTCAGCGCTGACCCTCCGACAGTGCCCACTCCCTCAGCACTGACCCACCGACAGTGCCCACTCCCTCAGCACTGACCCACCGACAGTGCCCACTCCCTCAGCACTGACCCACCGACAGTGCCCACTCCCTCAGTATTGACCCTCTGACAGTGCAGTGTTCCTAGGACTGAATGTTTGTGCCTGAATTTTGGGGATCAGCCGTGGAATCATGAAATGAACACCCTGTGAGTGAGAGCGATGATGGTGTGAATGAGAAAGGGATGGAGAAGGATCAGAGGACGATGTTAAATTAAACGAGAGAAATAGATAGAGTGACAGAGAGAGGGCCTGAAAGGGAGAGAGAAAAGGTTATAGTGAGGGATTGGAATGAGGGAGAGAGAGAGGGGTAGATGAGGGATTGAGTGAGGGGCAGAGAGAGGTCGAGGAGGGATTGAGTGAGGAGTGGGAATTATCTCAGCACACTGCCTTGAGTTTATAGTTAGCGTCCTGTATTTCGAAGCCTGCTAATGATGTGTTGCCCAGTCAGCATTCTGAGATACCTGCATTGTGGAGAAATAAGTGTTCAATGTGGGGCTGTGTGTAGGAGAGCCTGCGCTGACCAATAAACCTGCAGACCTGACCTGGTTCCCTCCAGCACACACACGGGGTATCAGTAACAACATGCAAACAGACCCTTCGGTCCAACCTGTCCATGCTGACCCAGATATCCCAACCCAGTCTAGTCCCACTTGCCAGCACCCGGCCCATATCCCTCCAAACCCTTCCTATTCATATACCCATCCAGATGCCTCTTAAATGTTGTCATTGTACCAGCCCCCACCACTTCCTCTGGCAGCTCATTCCATACACGTACCACCCTCTGCGTGAAAAAGTTGCTCCTTAGGTCTCTTTTATATCTTTCCCCTCTCACCCTAAACCTATGCCCCTCTAGTTCTGGACTCCCTCACCCCAGGGAAAAGACTTTGTCTATTTACCCTATCCATGCCCCTCATAATTTTGTAAACCTCTATAAGGTCACCCCTCAGCCTCTGACGCTCCAGGGAAAACAGCCCCAGCCTGTTCAGCCTCTCCCTGTAGCTCAGACCCTCCAACCCTGGCAACATCCTTGTAAATCTTTTCTGAACCCTTTCAAGTTTCACAACATCTTTCCAATAGGAAGGAGACCAGAATTGCACGCAATATTCCAACAGTGGCCTAACCAATGTCCTGTACAGCCACAACATGACCACCCAACTCCTGTACTCAATACTCTGACCAATAAAGGAAAGCATACCAAACGCCTTCTTCACTACTCTATCTACCTGCGACTCCACTTTCAAGGAGCTATGAACCTGCACTCCAAGGTCTCTGTTCAGCAACACTCCCTCGGACCTTACCATTAAGTGTATAAGTCCTGCTAAGATTTGCTTTCCCAAAATGCAGCACCTCGCATTTATCTGAATTAAACTCCATCTGCCACTCCTCAGCCCATTGGCCCATCTGGTCCAGATCCTGTTGTAATCTGAGGTAACCCTCTTCGCTGTCCACTACACCTCCAATTTTGGTGTCATCTGCAAACTTACTAACTGTACCTCTTATGCTCGCATCCAAATCATTTATGTAAATGACAATAAGTAGTCAACCCAGCACCGATCCTTGTGGCAGTCCACTGGTCACAGGCCTCCAGTCTGAAAAACAACCCTCCACCACCACCCTCTGGCTTCTATCTTTGAGCCAGTTCTGTATCCAAATGGCTAGTTCTCCCTGTATTCCATGAGATCTAACCTTGCTAATCAGTCTCCTATGGGGAACCTTGTCGAATACCTTACTGAAGTCCATATAGATCACATCTACTGCTCTGTCCTCATCAATCTTCTTTGTTACTTCTTCAAAAAACTCAATCAAGTTCGAATCACCACTCACACTCACAGGGAGCCCTCATCACTCACATTCACAGCAGACCCTCCCCACTCACACTCACAGGAGACCCTCATCACTCACAGGAGACCCTCCCCACTCACATGCATAGGGCACCACCCCCCCACTTACACTCACAATGGACCATCAGCACTCACAGGGGACATTCATCACTCACACTCACAGGGGACCCCCTCCCCACTCACAATCACAGGGGACCCCCTCCCCACTCACACTCACTTGGCCATTGTCCCTAAGACTGGCAGCTGGATGTGTGGGTCAATCGGGGATTATTCCCGATGTCCTGCATTCTTTCAGGTAAGCATTCACCTGAACCAAAGCAACAATGCTGCTCCCAATCCAGGGGATATCTCTCTAACCCTCGCACTCTCACACTCCTGTACCTGGGGATATCTCTCTAACCCTCGCACTCTCACACTCCTGTACCTGGGGATATCTCTCTAACCCTCGCACTCTCACACTCCTGTACCTGGGGAGGTCTCTCTAACCCTCGCACTCTCACACACTCCTGTACCTGGGGAGGTCTCTCTAACCCTCTCTCCCTCACACACTCCTGTATCTGGGGAGGTCTCTCTAACCCTCCCTCCCTCACACACTCCTGTATATGGGGAGGTCTCTCTAACTCATTCCACCCCACCCCCATCAAACAATCCCAGGACAGGGACAGCACGGGGTTAGATACAGAGTAGAGCTCTCTCTACACTGTCCCTCCATCAAACACTCCCAGGACAGGGACAGCACGGGGTTAGATACAGAGTAAAGCTCCCTCTACACTGTCCCCCCATCAAACACCCCCAGGACAGGGACAGCATGGGGTTAGATACAGAGTAAAGCTTCCTCTACACTGTCCCCCCATCAAACACTCCCAGGACAGGGACAGCACGGGGTTAGATACAGAGTAGAGCTCTCTCTACACTGTCCCTCCATCAAACACTCCCAGGACAGGGACAGCACGGGGTTAGATACAGAGTAAAGCTCCCTCTACACTGTCCCCTCCATCAAACACTCCCAGGACAGGGACAGCACAGGGTTAGATACAGAGTAAAGCTCCCTCTACACTGTCCCCCCATCAAACACTCCCAGGACAGGGACAGCACGGGGTTAGATACAGAGTAAAGCCCCCTCTACACTGTCCCTCCATCAAACACCCCCAGGACAGGGACAGCACGGGGTTAGATACAGAGTAAAGCTCCCTCTACACTGTCCCTCCATCAAACACTCCCAGGACAGGGACAGCACGGGGTTAGATACAGAGTAAAGCTCCCTCTACACTGTCCCCCCATCAAACACTCCCAGGACAGGGACAGCACGGGGTTAGATACAGAGTAAAGCTCCCTCTACACTGTCCCCCCATCAAACACTCCCAGGACAGGGACAGCACGGGGTTAGATACAGGGTAAAGTCCCTCTCCACCGTCCCCCCATCAAACACTCCCAGGACAGGGACAGCACGGGGTTAGATACAGAGTAGAGCTCTCTCTACACTGTCCCTCCATCAAACACTCCCAGGACAGGGACAGCACGGGGTTAGATACAGAGTAAAGCTCCCTCTACACTGTCCCCCCATCAAACACCCCCAGGACAGGGACAGCATGGGGTTAGATACAGAGTAAAGCTTCCTCTACACTGTCCCCCCATCAAACACTCCCAGGACAGGGACAGCACGGGGTTAGATACAGAGTAGAGCTCTCTCTACACTGTCCCTCCATCAAACACTCCCAGGACAGGGACAGCACGGGGTTAGATACAGAGTAAAGCTCCCTCTACACTGTCCCCTCCATCAAACACTCCCAGGACAGGGACAGCACAGGGTTAGATACAGAGTAAAGCTCCCTCTACACTGTCCCCCCATCAAACACTCCCAGGACAGGGACAGCACGGGGTTAGATACAGAGTAAAGCCCCCTCTACACTGTCCCTCCATCAAACACCCCCAGGACAGGGACAGCACGGGGTTAGATACAGAGTAAAGCTCCCTCTACACTGTCCCTCCATCAAACACTCCCAGGACAGGGACAGCACGGGGTTAGATACAGAATAAAGCTCCCTCTACACTGTCCCCCCATCAAACACTCCCAGGGCAGGGACAGCACGGGGTTACATACAGAGTAAAACTCCCTCTACACTGTCCCCCATCAAACACTCCCAGGACAGGGACAACACGGGGTTAGAGATAGTGAGGTGTCCAATATGAATCATTCTGACTGTGAGATTTGCTGTTTGCAATGTGAGAGCTGTGATGTTGTGGGAGCAAGTTTAATTTGCAAGTAAGGAGTCTAGCTAATTGAGCTGGGAAGGTGGGGATGATTTCCTGTGCTTGGCAAGTGTACAGCATGCAGCCAGTGAGGAATCTGTCTGACGGTCTCCGGACATGAGGGTAATATTTTGGAACAAGTACTCACATTTCTTACCCCCAATGCACCAGTTGTAGTCAGACAGCATGGAAAGAGACCATTCGGCCCAACCAGTCCATGCTGACCCTAACCCCAAACTAAACTAGTCCCAGCGGCCGGCTCCTGGCCCATATCCCTCCAACCCTTTCCTATCCAGGTCCTTATCCAAATGTACCCACACCCCCCACTCCCTCAGGAAGTTCACTCCACACACAGACCACCCTCTGGGTAAAAGATTTGCCCCTCATGTCTTTTTTAAATCTCTCCCCTCTCACCTTCAAAATGTGCCCCCTTGTGTCGAAATCCCCCACCCTCGGGAAAAGACACCTACCATTAACCCTATCCATGCCCCTCATGGTTTTATCTCTCCTGACCCCCCTCTCCAGTTTAATAATATCCTTCCTGTAACAGGGAGACCGGAACTGGACACGGTGTTCCAGACGAGGCAACACCAATGTCCTGTACAACCCCAGCATGACGTTCCCCAACTCCCTGTACTCAAAGGTCTGAACAATGAAGGCAGTGTGCTAAACGTCTCATTAACCCCCTTCTCCCTGTGACGCACACTTCAAAGAATCATATACCTGAACCCCTCGGTCCGTCTGTCAGACACCACCACCCAGGGCCTCACCATTAAAAGCCCTGTCCTTGATATTGGACCAAAATACAACACCTCACATTTATCCAGATTGAACTCCAGCTGCCATTTTTCAGCCCAATGACCCATTTGAGTTTGATC
>NW_028270184.1:3174105-3226605 GCF_037043375.1 Chiloscyllium plagiosum | reverse complement strand
AGTTAAATCAGGAGCTGAAATTGGCCTGTCGTAAAGATGTCACTACAGTTGTTATGGGGGATTTTAACATGCAGGTAGACTGGGAGAATCAGGATGATATTGGACCTCAAGAAAGAGACTTTGTGGAGTGCCTCAGAGATGGATTCTTAGAGCAGCTGGTGTTGGAGCCGACCAGGGAGAAGGCAATTCTGGATCTAGTATTGTGTAACGAACCAGAATTGGTCAGAGACCTCGAAGTGAAGGAGCCATTGGGAAGTAGTAACCATAATACATTAAGCTTCAATCTGCAATTTGAGAGGGAGAGGGTACAATTGGAAGTGACAATATTTCTGTTGAATAAAGGGAACTATGGAGCTATGAGGGAGGAGCTGGCCAAAGTTCAATGGTGCAATACCTTAGCAGGGATGACAGTGGAGGAACAATGGCGGATATTTCTGTGTATAATGCAGAAGTTGCAGGATCAGTTCATTCCAAAAAGGAAGAAAGATCCCAGGAGGAGGCATGGGTGGCCGTGGCTGACGAGGGAAGTTAAGAAACATATAAAGTTAAAAGAGAAAGAGTATAACATAGCGCAGATAAGTGGGAAAACTGAGGACTGGGAAGCTTTTAAAGAACAACAGAGGATTACTAAGAAGGAAATACGCAGAGGAAAAATGAGGTACGAAGGTAAACTGTCCAATAATATAAAGGAGGATAGTAAAAGCTTTTTTAGGTTTGTGAAAGGCAAAAAAATGGTTAAGACTAAAATTGGGCCCTTGAAGACAGAAACAGGGGAATATATTACCGGGAACAAAGAAATGGCAGAGGAATTAAATGGGTACTTCAGATCTGTGTTCACTGGGGAAGACACAAGCAATCTCCCTGAGGTAACAGTGGCTGAAGGAGCTGAACTGAAGCGAATTTATATTTGCCAGGATTTGGTGTTGGAGAGACTGTTAGGTCTGAAGGTTGATAAGTCTCCGGGGCCTGATGGTCTGCATCCCAGGGTACTGAAGGAGGTGGCTCGGGAAATCGTGGATGCGTTGGTGACTATTTTCCAGAGTTCAATAGATTCGGGATCAGTTCTTGCGGATTGGAGGGTGGCTAATGTTGTACCACTTTTTAAGAAAGGTGGGAGAGAGAAAGCAGGTAATTATAGACCAGTTAGTCTGACCTCAGTGGTGGGAAAGATGCTGGAGTCTATTATAAAGGATGAAATTACGACACATCTGGATAGTAGTAACAGGATAGGTCAGAGTCAGCATGGATTTATGAAGGGGACATCATGCTTGACTAATCTTCTGGAATTTTTTGAGGATTTAACTCTGAAGGTGGATAAGGGAGATCCAGTAGATGTAGTGTACCCGGACTTTCAGAAAGCTTTTGATAAACTCCCACATAGGAGGGTAGTGAGCAAAATTAGGGCGCATGGTATTGGGGGCAAAGTACTAACTTGGATTGAAAGTTGGTTGGCTGATAGGAAACAAAGAGTTGTGATAAACGGCTCCATTTTGGAATGGCAGGCAGTGACCAGTGGGGTACCGCAGGGATCTGTGCTGCGACCGCAGCTTTTTACAATATATGTTAATGATATAGAAGATGGTATTAGTAATAACATTAGCAAATTTGCTGATGATACAAAGCTGGGTGGCAGGGTGAAATGTGATGAGGATGTTAGGAGATTACAGGGTGACCTGGACAGGTTAGGTGAGTGGGCAGATGCATGGCAGATGCAGTTTAATGTGGATAAATGTATGGTTATCCACTTTGGTGGCAAGAATAGGAAGGCAGATTACTACCTAAATGGAATCAATTTAGGTAAAGGGGCAGTACAGAGAGATCTGGGTGTTCTTGTACACCAGTCAATGAAGGTAAACATGCAGGTACAGCAGGTAGTGAAGAAGGCTAGTAGCATGCTGGCCTTCATAACAAGAGGGATTGAGTATAGAAGCAAAGAGGTGCTTCTGCAGCTGTACAGGGCCCTGGTGAGACCACACCTGGAGTACTGTGTGCAGTTCTGGTCTCCAAATTTGAGGAAAGACATTCTGGCTATTGAGGGAGTGCAGCGTAGGTTCACGAGGTCAATTCCTGGAATGGTGGGATTACCTTACACTGAAAGACTGGACTGGAGCGACTGGACTCGAGTTTAGAAGACTGAGAGGGGATCTGATTGAGACGTATAAGCTTATGAAAGGATTGGACACTCTGGAGGCAGGAAACATGTTTCCGCTGATGGGTGAGTGCCGAACCAGAGGACACAGCTTAAAAATACGGGGTAGACCATTTAGAACAGAGATGAGGAGAAACTTCTTCACCCAGAGAGTGGTGGCTGTGTGGAATGCTCTGCCCCAGAGGGCAGTGGAGGCCCAGTCTCTGGATTCATTTAAGAAAGAGTTGGATAGAGCTCTCAAGGATAGTGGAATCCAGGGTTATGGAGACAAGGCAGGAACAGGATACTGATTAAGGATGATCAGCCATGATTATATTGAATGGTGGTGCAGGCTCGAAGGGCAGAATGGCCTACTCCTGCACCCATTGTCTATTGACTGTGAAACGAGAAGGTTGGCAGGGTAGGGGCTGTTGGTGACGCTCCCTCTGCCCCTGGGGGAAGGGTCCTGCAGAGGAGGGTGTTTGAGTCTGGACCCGGAGAACGGGATAGGGTGTCGCGTGGTCACGGTGTGGATGGGAGAGTCTGGCTCCTAGCTCTGAGCAGCTGATCGCGCAAGCTGTGCAGTGAACCTCAGAGAGGAAACATTTTACTCTCGGTCTGTTCACGAGTTGGAAAACAATCTGTGTACAGCAGCCTCACTCAACACAGGTCCTGAGGGCAACATACTCAACTATTCGCAAAACCACTCGTTCTGGTAAACCAGCAGTTACATGCTGCTCCTCATTACAGACGGGCAGCAGAAACAGACCCTTCGGCCCAACCCGTCCATACTGACCCAGATACCCCAACCCAATCTAGTCCCACCTGCCAGCACCCGGCCCATGTCCCTCCAAACCCTTCCTATTCATATACCCATCCAAATGCCTCTTAAATGCTGTCATTGTACCAGCCTCCACCACTTCCTCTGGCAGCTCATTCCACACACACACCACCCTCTGTGTCCCTTATATATCTTTCCCCTCTCAGCCTAAACCTATGCCCCTCTAATTCTGGACTCCCTCACCCCAGGGAAAAGACCTTGTCTATTTACCCTATCCATGCCCCTCATGATTTTGTAAACCTCTATAAGGTCACCCCTCAGCCTCCGACACTCCAGGGAAAACAGCCCCAGCCTGTTCAGCCTCTCCCTGTAGCTCAGATCCTCCAACTCTGGCAACATCCTTGTAAATCTTTTCTGAACCCTTTCAGGTTTCACAACATCCTTCCTATAGCAGGGAGACCAGAACTGCTCTCCACATCAGCCTAGCTTCCACACATCAGAACCACAGCCATCTCCAATCGGGGGTCTGTGTGTATGTGTACGTCTGTGTGTGCATGGCGTGTGTGTGCGTGGCATGTGTGTGTGTGCGCGCGCGGTGTGTGAGTGTGTGTGTATGTGGTATGTGTGTGGGTGGGGGTGTGTCTGTGTGGAGGTGTTGTGTGTGTGTGTGTGTGTGTGGAGGTGTGTGTGTCTGTGTGTGTGTGTGTGTGTGAGGCCGTACCCCATTGAGAGTCCGTGTGTGTGGTGGTGTGTCTGTGTGTGTGTGGTGTGTGTGTGTGAGAGAGAGTGTGTGTGTGAGAGAGAGTGTGTGTGTGGTGTGTGTGTCTGTGTGTGGTGTGTGTGAGAGAGTGTCTGTGTGGTGTGTGTGTGTGTGCGTGTGTGTGTGAGAGAGTGTGTGTGTGAGTGTGTGTGAGAGAGAGAGAGTGTGTGTGTGGGGGTGTGTATGGAGGTGTTTTGTGTGTGTGTGTGGAGGTGTTGTGTGTGTGTGTGTGTGTGTAGAGGTGTTTTGTGTGTGTGTGTGTGTGTGTGTGGTGTGTGTGGAGGTGTTTTGTGCGTGTGTGTGGAGGTGTTGTGTGTGTGTGTGTGGAGGTGTTTTGTGCGTGTGTGTGGAGGTGTTGTGTGTGTGTGTGTGTGTGTGTGTGGAGGTGTGTGTGTGTGTGTGTGTGTGTGTGTGGAGGTGTTTTGTGTGTGTGTGTGTGTGTGTGTGTGTGGAGGTGTTTTGTGTGTGTGTGTGTGTGTGTGGAGGTGTTTTGTGTGTGTGTGTGGTGTGTGTGTGGAGGTGTTTTGTGTGTGTGTGTGTGTGTGTGTGTGGAGGTGTTTTGTGTGTGTGTGTGTGTGTGTGTGTGGAGGTGTTTTGTGTGTGTGTGTGTGGAGGTGTTTTGTGTGTGTGTGTGTGTGTGTGGAGGTGTGTGTGTGTGTGTGTGTGTGTGTGTGTGTGTGGAGGTGTTTTGTGTGTGTGTGTGTGTGTGGAGGTGTTTTGTGTGTGTGTGTGTGGAGGTGTTTTGTGTGTGTGTGTGGTGTGTGTGTGGAGGTGTTTTGTGCGTGTGTGTGTGTGTGGAGGTGTTGTGTGTGTGTGTGTGTGTGGTGTGTGTGGAGGTGCTTTGTGCGTGTGTGTGTGTGTGGAGGTGTTGTGTGTGTGTGTGTGTGTGTGTGTGTGGAGGTGTTTTGTGCGTGTGTGTGTGTGTGGGTTGGGGGGAACATTCCTGTATTGGTAGCTGTTCTGTGAACAGTGTCTGCTCCCCCCTTCCTGTCAGTCGGACGTGTGATGAGCTAGTTAGTCAGGTGGACTCTGTGTGTACGTATGTGTGATTCTCAGTCCTCAGCCAGCCTGGTTTGTGACTCTCAGTTTGCATCCTATCCTCAGGTACCAACAGAAAGAGATAAAGCATCACAGAACTGGGATAGAGATAAAAATAGAGGGAGCTGAGCACAAGGACAAAAGAACTGCAGGCAGAGATGGTAACAGGCAGTCTGAGCAAACTGATAGCAAGGACAAATTACACAGGCAGATGGAGAGAAAGGTGGGCATGTCCGACACAGAGGGGGGGGAGAGAGAGAGAACAGAGAGAAAGGGAGAGAGAGAGAGAGGGAGAAAGGGGAGGGGGAGAGAGAGAGGGAGAAAGGGGAGGGGGAGAGAGAGAGGGAGAAAGGAGAGGGGGAGAGAGAGAGGGAGAAAGGGGAGGGGGAGAGAGAGAGGGAGAAAGGGGAGGGGGAGAGAGAGGGAGAGAAAGGGGAGGGGGGAGACAGAGGGAGAAAGGAGAGGGGGAGAGAGAGGGAGAAAGGGGAGGGGGGAGACAGAGGGAGAAAGGGGAGGGGGAGAGAGAGGGAGAGAAAGGGGAGGGGGGAGACAGAGGGAGAAAGGAGAGGGGGAGAGAGAGGGAGAAAGGGGAGGGGGGAG
The DNA here is from genome assembly GCF_037043375.1 of Chiloscyllium plagiosum. Lineage (NCBI taxonomy): Eukaryota > Metazoa > Chordata > Chondrichthyes > Orectolobiformes > Hemiscylliidae > Chiloscyllium > Chiloscyllium plagiosum. The sequence continues at coordinate 3,221,298 of NW_028270184.1, read as the reverse complement.
ACAGAGGGAGAAAGGGGAGGGGGAGAGAGAGGGAGAAAGGGGAGGGGGAGAGAGAGGGAGAAAGGGGAGGGGGGAGACAGAGGGAGAAAGGGGAGGGGGAGACAGAGGGAGAAAGGGGAGGGGGAGAGAGAGAGGGAGAAAGGGGAGGGGGAGAGAGAGAGGGAGAAAGGGGAGGGGGAGAGAGAGGGAGAAAGGGGAGGGGAGAGAGAGGGAGAAAGGGGAGGGGGAGAGAGAGGGAGAAAGGGGAGAGGGGAGACAGAGGGAGAAAGGGGGGGGGAGAGAGGGAGAGAAAGGGGAGGGGGAGAGAGAGAGGGAGAAAGGGGAGGGGGAGAGAGAGGGAGAGAAAGGGGAGGGGGGAGACAGAGGGAGAAAGGGGAGGGGGGAGACAGAGGGAGAAAGGGGAGGGGGGAGACAGAGGGAGAAAGGGGAGGGGGAGACAGAAGGAGAAAGGGGAGGGGGGAGAGAGAGGGAGAAAAGGGAGAGGACAGAGAGATGGAGAAAGGGGAGGGGGGAGAGAGAGGGAGAAAGGGGAGAGGGGAGAGAGAGGGAGAAAGGGGAGGGGGGAGAGAGAGGGAGAAAGGGGAGGGGGGAGAGAGAGGGAGAAAGGGGAGAGGGGAGAGAGAGGGAGAAAGGGGAGGGGGGAGAGAGAGGGAGAAAGGGGAGGGGGGAGAGAGAGGGAGGAGGGGGAGAGAGAGGGAGAAAGGGGAGGGGGGAGAGAGAGGAAGAAAGGGGAGAGAGGGAGAAATGGGAGGGGGAGAGAGAGGGAGAAAGGGTGAGGGAGATAGAAAGATACAAAGAGAGAAAAAGGGGGAGTGAAAATGGAAGAGAGAAAGGGAGAGAGAGAGAAAGAATGAAATGAGAGAAGGAAACTGAGTGATAGAGAGGAATGGAGTCAAATCGAGAGTAAATGAATGACAGAGTGACTGCGCTAGAGAAGGAGAGTCTGAAAGAGACAGTGAGACAGAGAGAGAGAGAAAGTGAGTCAGAGAGAGAGTGGTTGAGGAGGGTGATAGAGAGGGAGGGAGAGTCAGAAAGAGAGTGAGTGATAGAGAAAAAGAGAGTGAGCTAGTGACCCAGGGAGTGACAGAGAAGTTTCAGACTCTCTGATGAACGCATGTCTCAGTCTTTGTCACTGAGCACATAACCCCCCCCCGCCCACCGATTCTGCACTGACCACTGCGAATGTAAAGCTGTTACAGCCATGACCCATCCATCCTCTCGAAACCCCAGCTCCTAATGTCTGCGTGTGTATCTGTGAGTGTCTGTATCTGACAGGGCCTGTATCTGACAGGGCCTGTATCTGACAGGGCCTGTATCTGACAGGGCCTGTATCTCTGTGTGCGCATTTCTGTGTGTGTTTTAGTGTGTGGAATTTCATGTGTGTGTGTGAGGATGTGTGTGTCTGTGTGTGAGAGTGTGTGTGTGTGAGGGTGTGTGTGTGTGAGGGTGTGTGTGTGTGAGGGTGTGTGTGTGTGAGAGTGTGTGTGTGTGAGGGTGTGTGTGTGTGAGGGTGTGTGTGTGTGAGAGGGGGTGAGAGTGTGTATGTGAGAGACAGTGTGTGTGTGTGGGCATGTGAGTGACTGTGTGTCAATGTGTGAGAGCGTGCGAGTGTGTGCGTGAGTGTGACTGTGTATATGAGTGTGTGAGTGAGTGTGTATGAGTGTGAAAGTGAGTGCGTGTATGAGTGAGAGTGACTGTGTGTGTGTGCATGTGTGTGCGAGTGAGTGTGTGCGAGTGAGAGTGTGAGTGTGTACGGTGGGGATTGGGATTCACTGCAATGTCACAAATTCCCATCCAACTTTACTGTCAACAGTTTGGGGATAAGGGGAGAGGGGTTAAGGGGAGAGGGGTTAAGGGGAGAGGGGAAAAGGGGAGAGGGGAAAAGGGGAGAGGGGAAAAGGGGAGAGGGGAAAAGGGGAGAGGGGGAAAGGGGAGAGGGGGAAAAGGGGAGAGGGGGAAAAGGGGTGAGGAGATAAGGGGTTTGGGAATAAGGGGTGAGGGGATAAGGGGTGAGGAGATAAGGGGTTTGGGAATAATGGGTGAGGGGATAAGGGGTGAGGAGATAAGGGGTGAGGGGATAAGGGGTGAGGAGATAAGGGGTGAGGGGAAAAGGGGTGAGGGGAAAAGGGGTGAGGGGAAAAGGGGTGAGGGGAAAAGGGGTTTGGGGTTAAGGGGTTTGGGGAAAAGGGGTTTGGGGAAAAGGGGTTTGGGGAAAAGGGGTTTGGGGAAAAAGGGGTGAGGGGATAAGGGGTGAGGGGATAAGGGGTGAGGGGATAAGGGGAGAGGGGAAAAGGGGAGAGGGGAAAAGGGGAGAGGGGATAAGGGGAGAGGGGATAAGGGGAGAGGGGATAAGGGGAGAGGGGATAAGGGGAGTGGGGATAAGGGGAGTGGGGATAAGGGGAGAGGGGATAAGGGGAGAGGGGATAAGGGGAGTGGGGATAAGGGGAGAGGGGATAAGGGGAGAGGGGATAAGGGGAGAGGGGATAAGGGGAGAGGGGAAAAGGGGAGAGGGGAAAAGGGGAGAGGGGAAAAGGGGTTTGGGGTTAAGGGGTTTGGGGATAAGGGGTTTGGGGATAAGGGGTTTGGGGATAAGGGGTTTGAGGATAAGGGGTTTGAGGATAAGGGGTTTGAGGATAAGGGGTTTGGGGATAAGGGGTTTGGGGATAAGGGGTTTGGGGATAAGGGGTTTGGGATAGGGGTGAGGGGTAACAGTCGGGAAGGAGCAGGTTTCCAAGTGAGAAGGACAGAGTGGATGGTCAGGAAGGGTTAACTCCACCATGGCCTGGTTGGCTTTGTCTTCTTGGAGCCTGAGTTCCAGCCTCGTGCGCTGTGACTGCACTTTCCTCATCGCATTAATCATCGCCACAAAATATAGGGCTTCCAAGGGCTTCAATGTCAGAGGCTTGCAAGAATAATTCCCGCGCCTGTGTTTGCTCTAATTATATCAGTCAGATGTGACCATCAGCAACCAGGACTGAAATGGATTCAGTATCACAGACTCTCCCAGTCCTCCCCCACCACTTCATGCCCAGTGTAGCTGCCTCAGCTTTCCTGAAACACTCTCCATTTAGTCCTCCCCGCTCTCCTCTGTCTGCTGAGTCCTCTTTTTCCCATCCTTTTTGAAAGCTCCTGATGTCCCACCACACAGCAATGCCTCAAATAAGACACCCTCCCTCCCTGGGGCTCCGCTCCCAACTACCTTCCATGCCCCTGTCCCACTGATGACTGACACTGGGCCTCTTGGGAACATTTGCTCCCTTGCTGACTCGTTCCCACAGCCCCCTTCCCGATTCGGACAGATTGTAACTCATTACCTTGGCCAATTTCCACTGGCTGTTCAGCCACATGAGCTCCTTCCGAAACCCTCTTCATCAAAACATCGAGAGTCGGAGCACCCGTAGGCCATTCGGCCCCCTCCAGCCTGCTAGCCCCATTCCACAGGGTCAGTCCCCTGTTCCCACTCTCCCCCTCCCAATACCCTTCGATCCCTTTAACCCTGGGACCTACATCAAACTCCTTCTTGACTCCACACTCACACCCCTACAACCTCCCCTGGTTATTGGGAACATCGTTCCCCTGTTGCTCCTGTTGGGATTTTATTGGTTTCTATGAGTCTCCCTCACTCATTCTTACAGCCCTCCAGCACGAACATAGACCCTTCGGCCCCAAACTGGTCCCTGCTGACCCAAACATCCATCTACGCTAACCCCATTTCCCTACACTTGGCCCACATCTTTCTAACCGTTTCCTATCCATGTAGTTGTTGTTAATGTACCCGCCCCAACCCCTTCCACTGGCAGCTCATTCCAAATGCTGACCACCCTCTGGGTAAAAAGGTTTCCCCTCAGGTTCCCTTTTATTCTTTCCCCTCTAACCTTAAACTGATGCCCTCTAGTCCTCGACTCCCCAACCCTGGGACAAACACTGAGTGCGTTCACCCTACCCCTGCCTCTCATGGTCTTACACACCTCGATAAGGTCCCCCATCAGCCTCCTACACTCTGAAGAGAAAGGTCCTCGCCCGTCCAACCTCTCCCTGTAACTCAGACCCCGTTCTAAACTCCAGGTGAGTATCGTCCGCACTGACACAGTCTCTATCTGTATGTCTGTCCTGCCATTCCAGAGATCAGTCTGGGGAATAATTCACTGTTCTCCCTTCCCTCACCAGAACATCATGGTGGCTCAGTGGTCAGCACTGCTGCCTCACAGCACCAGGGTCCCATGGTTCAATCCCAGCCTCGGGGCGACTGACTGTGTGGAGTTTGCACGTTCTCCCTGTGTCTGCGTGGGTTTCCTCCGGGTGCTCCGGTTTCCTCCCACAGTCCAAAGATGTGCAGGTTAGGCTGGAGTGGCCATGGGAAATTGCCCGTAGAGTTAGGTGCATTAGTCAGAGGGAAATGGGTCTGGGTGGGTTACTCTTCGGAGGGACGGTGTGGACTGGTTGGGCCGAAGGGCCTGTTTCCACACTGTAGGGAATCTGATCCTTCATCAGATAAGGAGACTCAGAGCCGTACACAATATCCCAATACATACAACCTTAAAGGGGGAGGGGAATGAGGGGGGAGAGTGGGATTAGACTGGGTGGGATAGTGCAGGGAGTGAGAGGGGAGAGTGGGATTAGACTGGGTGGGATATTAAAGAGAGTGGGAAGTGAGGGGGGAGTGAGGGGGGAGTGAGGGGGGAGTGAGGGGGGAGAGTGGGATTAGACTGGGTGGGATATTAAAGGGAGTAGGGAGTGAGGGGGGAGAGTGGGATTAGACTGGGTGGGGTATTAAAGGGAGTGGGGAGTGGGGGGGAGAGTGGGATTAGACTGGGTGGGATATTAAAGGGAGTGGGGAGTGAGGGGGAGAGTGGGATTAGACTGGGTGGGATATTAAAGGGAGTGGGAAGTGAGTGGGAAGTGAGGGGGGAGTGAGGGGGGAGAGTGGGATTAGACAGGGTGGGATATTAAAGGGTGTGGGGAGTGAGGGGGAGAGTGGGATTAGACTGGGTGGGATATTAAAGGGAGTGGGGAGTGAGGGGGAGAGTGGGATTAGACTGGGTGGGATATTAAAGGGAGTGGGAAGTGAGTGGGAAGTGAGGGGGGAGTGAGGGGGGAGTGAGGGGGGAGAGTGGGATTAGACAGGGTGGGATATTAAAGGGTGTGGGGAGTGAGGGGGAGAGTGGGATTAGACTGGGTGGGATATTAAAGGGAGGGGAGTGAGGGGGAGAGTGGGATTAGACAGGGTGGGATATTAAAGGGTGTGGGGAGTGAGGGGGAGAGTGGGATTAGACTGGGTGGGATATTAAAGGGAGTGGGGAGTGAGGGGGAGAGTGGGATTAGACTGGGTGGGATATTAAAGGGAGTGGGAAGTGAGTGGGAAGTGAGGGGGGAGTGAGGGGGGAGAGTGGGATTAGACAGGGTGGGATATTAAAGGGAGCAGGGAGTGAGGGGGAGAGTGGGATTAGACTGGGTGGGATACTAAAAGGTGTGGGGAGTGAGGGGGAGAGTGGGATTAGACTGGGTGGGATATTAAAGAGAGCGGGGAGTGAGGAGGAGAGTGGGATTAGACTGGGTGGGATATTAAAGGGAGCGGGGAGTGAGGGGGGAGAGTGGGATTAGACTGGGTGGGATATTAAAGGGAGTAGGGAGTGAGGGGGGAGAGTGGGATTAGACTGGGTGGGATATTAAAGGGAGTGGGGAGCGAGGGGGAGAGTGGGATTAGACTGGGTGGGATATTAAAGGGAGCGGGGAGTGAGGGGGAGAGTGGGATTAGACTGGGTGGGATACTAAAAGGTGTGGGGAGTGAGGGGGGAGAGTGGGATTAGACTGGGTGGGATATTAAAGGGAGTGGGGAGTGAGGGGGAGAGTGGGATTAGACTGGGTGGGATATTAAAGAGAGTGGGGAGTGAGGGGGAGAGTGGGATTAGACTGGGTGGGATATTAAAGAGAGCGGGGAGTGAGGAGGAGAGTGGGATTAGACTGGGTGGGATATTAAAGGGAGCGGAGAGTGAGGGGGGAGAGTGGGATTAGACTGGGTGGGATATTAAAGGGAGTGGGGAGTGAGGGGGAGAATGGAATTAGACTGGGTGGGATATTAAAGGGAGTGGGGAGTGAGGGGGAGAGTGGGATTAGACTGGGTGGGATATTAAAGGGAGCGGGGAGTGAGGGGGAGAATGGAATTAGACTGGGTGGGATATTAAAGGGAGCGGGGAGTGAGGGGGGAGAGTGGGATTAGACTGGGTGGGATATTAAAGGGAGCGGGGAGTGAGGGGGAGAGTGGGATTAGACTGGGTGGGATATTAAAGGGAGCGGGGAGTGAGGGGGGAGAGTGGGATTAGACTGGGTGGGATATTAAAAGGTGTGGGGAGTGAGGGGGGAAGAGTGGGATTAGACTGGGTGGGGTATTAAAGGGAGCGGGGAGTGAGGGGGGAGAGTGGGATTAGACTGGGTGGGATATTAAAGAGAGCGGGGAGTGAGGGGGAGAGTGTTCCTGAAATTCCAGTAGTTGTTATTTGCTTTGTTACCAGCGGGAATGCCATCTGGGACAGGAGCAGCCATTAGGGACATTACTCTCTCCTCCCGGGAACTGACCCAATAAAAACAGAATACAGCTCAACACTGCGACCAAAACAGAAACAGATTTTCCTTCTCTATCACCTCTCCACCATCTTACGAAGTCCTGGGAAACCTTACAGCCAATCGGGGACGTCCTTCCACAAGGGCACTCCCTGTTGGATTGTGGGAAGTGCAGCAATTATTGTCGCACAGCAAGATCTCACAACCAGCCAGGTGGAAATGACCCAGATCATCAGTTGTTCATGATATTGGTGGAAGGATAAATGTTGGCCTCAGGACCCCGGCGAGCACTCCTCCAACACTTCTACTACAGGCCATGGGGTCTTTAACACACACACTCCCTCTGCCCCCACCCTGAGAGGGCAGACGGGGTCTCATTTAATCTCTCATTTCAAAGATGGCACATCCCACAGTGCCCGCTCCCTCCGCACTGACCCTCCGACAGTGCCCACTCCCTCAGCACTGACCCTCCGACAGTGCCCACTCCCTCAGCACTGACCCTCCGACAGTGCCCACTCCCTCAGCACTGACCCTCTGACAGCGCCCACTCCCTCAGCACTGACCCTCCGACAGTGCCCACTCCCTCAGCACTGACCCTCCGACAGTGCCCACTCCCTCAGCACTGACCCTCCGACAGTGCCCACTCCCTCAGCACTGACCCTCTGACAGTGCCCACTCCCTCAGCACTGACCCACCTACAGTGCCCACTCCCTGTGCACTGACCCTCCGACAGCACGGGCCTGAGAGTGTAGGGGAAGCTTTACTCTGTATCTAACCCTGTGTTGTCCCTGTCCCTGGGAGTGTTTGATAGGGACAGTGTAGAGGAAGCTTTACTCTGTATCTAACCCCGTGCTGTCCCTGTCCTGGGAGTGTTTGATGGGGGGGACAGTGTAGAGTGAGTTTTCCTCTGTATCTAACCCCGTGCTGTCCCTGTCCCTGGGAGTGTTTGATGGGGGGACAGTGTAGAGGAAGCTTTACTCTGTATCTAACCCCGTGCTGTCCCTGTCCTGGGAGTGTTTGATGGTGGGGACGGTGTAGAGGGAGCTTTACTATGTATCTAACCCCGTGCTCTGTCTGTCCTGGGAGTGTGTGGGTCTGGTGGTTGGGGTGGGAGTTTCTCAGTCGACTGGAGGCTCTCCAAGCAGACAGATTCAGACTGTGAGGAAGATTAGGTTTGTGTCTGCTCCAGTGAACCTCGGTCAAAATTCCACGGAGTTCCATCAAACACTGGGAGGCAGACACTCGGCTCCCCCAGGAAACCTGTCACGTTAAACAGTAAGGCTGACCCCAGGCCAGGCTGGAGCACCCTCCCAGCCTCAGCTGCTACAGACCCAACAACAACATTGCATTCATCTAGTGCCTTCGTAGCAGTGAACTCCTCTTCCAGACCCTGAGCCCTGGCCACATCTGGGGGGAGATCGGGGGGGGGCAGGAGAACGGGAGATGGGTCATAGAGATTGGGGTGAAGGGGCATCTGAAAGGCTGGTGGGGGGAGGGAGGAATTCCCGATCTCTGGCCTCAGGCAGCTGAAGACACGGCCTCCCCTCGGAGTGGGGAGGGGTCAGGGGGAGATTGAATCGAGGCATTCAGAATCGGGAAGGGAGCTGAGGGGACAGTGGGGTGTGCTGTGTGGGATAGATTGGAGAACGCTTTCCTAGAGCCAGCAAAGGATTAATGGGCAGAAAGGCCTCCTGTATTGGAGAATCAACATATGGGATACACCTGGGTGTTCCTGGCAGTCTGTCCCTCTCACTGTCTGTCTCTCTCTCACTGTCTGTCTCTCTCTCACTGCCTGTCCCTCTCACTATCTCTCTCTGTCTATCTCCCTCTCACTGCCTGTCCCTCTCACTGTCTCTTCTGTCTATCTCCCTCTCACTGTCTGTCTCTCTCTCACTGCCTGTCCCTCTCACTCTCACTGCCTGTCCCTCTCACTCTCACTGCCTGTCCCTCTCACTATCTCTCTCTGTCTATCTCCCTCTCACTGTCTGTCCCTCTCACTGCCTGTCCCTCTCACTGTCTCTTCTGTCTATCTCCCTCTCACTGTCTGTCTCTCTCTCACTGCCTGTCCCTCTCACTGTCTGTCTCTCTCACTGCCTGTCCCTCTCACTCTCACTGCCTGTCCCTCTCACTATCTCTCTCTGTCTATCTCCCTCTCACTGTCTGTCTCTCTCTCACTGCCTGTCCCTCTCACTGTCTGTCCCTCTCACTGCCTGCCCCTCTCACTGTCTCTTCTGTCTATCTCCCTCTCACTGTCTGTCTCTCTCTCACTGCCTGTCCCTCTCACTGTCTGTCTCTCTCTCACTGCCTGTCCCTCTCACTGTCTGTCTCTCTCTCACTGCCTGTCCCTCTCACTGTCTGTCTCTCTCTCATTGCCTGTCTCTCTCTCACTGCCTGTCTCTCTCTCACTGCCTGTCCCTCTCTCACTGCCTGTCCCTCTCTCACTGTCTGTCCCTCTCTCACTGTCTGTCCCTCTCTCACTGTCTGTCCCTCTCTCACTGCCTGTCCCTCTCTCACTGCCTGTCTCTCTCTCACTGCCTGTCCGTCTCTCACTGTCTGTCCCTCTCTCACTGTCTGTCCCTCTCTCACTGTCTGTCTCTCTCTCACTGCCTGTCCCTCTCTCACTGTCTGTCTCTCTCTCACTGCCTGTCTCTCTCTCACTGTCTGTCTCTCTCTCACTGCCTGTCTCTCTCACTGTCTGTCTCTCTCTCTCACTGTCTGTCTCTCTCTCACTGCCTGTCCCTCTCTCACTGCCTGTCCCCCTCTCACTGCCTGTCTGTCTCTCTCACTGCCTGTCTCTCTCTCTCTGTCTGTCTCTCTCACTGCCTGTCTCTCTCTCTCACTGCCTGTCCCTCTCTCACTGTCTGTCTCTCTCTCTCACTGCCTGTCCCTCTCTCACTGTCTCTGTCTGTCTCTCTCTCTCACTGCCTGCCCCTCTCAATGTCTCTCTCTGCCTGTCCCTCTCTCACTGTCTCTGTCTGTCTCTCTCTCATTGCCTGCCCCTCTCACTGTCTCTGTCTGCCTGTCTCTCTCTCACTGCCTGTCCCTCTCACTGTCTCTCTCTGTCTGTCTCTCTCTCACTGCCTGTCCCTCTCACTGTTTCTCTCTCTCCGTCTGTCATTATCTTTCTGTCTCTGCCTCTCTGTCTGTCCCTTGCTGTTTTTCTCTGTGTTTGTCAGTTTCTGTCTCTGTCTGTCTATCTGTCTTTTTCTCTCTCAGTCTCTCTCTCATTCTCTATCTCTCGCTGTCTCCATCATTGTCTCTCAGTCTCTGTCTCTCATTCTCTCTCTCTGTCTCCGTCACTGTCTCCCTCTGTCTCCCGAAGGGGTCGGAGATATCAGAATTAAATGCTGATCATTCCCATGAACAGCAAAAGTACAGGGGTGCTGGGGATCTGAAATAAAAGCAGAACGTGCTGGAGGAACTCAGCAGGTCTGCGCTCTGGCAGTTCCAAAGAGTCACATCAGACCCCGAAACTTGGTTTCTCTCCGCACAGATGCTGCCAGACCTGCTGAGTTTCTCCAGCACTCTGTGGTTTTATTCCCAGGGCACCTTTACACACCAGCTTGACGCAGGATGGACGAGTTAACCTAATTCAAAATCTCTGGGCCTAGTCGTTTCTGCCTGACCTCTCTCCTGTCTGCCCGTGCTCCAGTTTGAGGGTGGCCCAGTCGCAAACCCACACGGTCACATCATCCCCAACATTTCGAGGGATGTTGCTTTTCCGTGGCTCAAACATCGACACGTGTAGAAAACTTGCAGAGACTCACAAGGTGTTTTGTTGTCAATTTAGAGTTTAGCGCACACACACGGGTTTAAACTGGATCTTCTCCCCATCCAGAAATCAAAACTCCACAGGGAATGAGCACACTATTTTTTTTTGTACAAAACATGTCCTTTATGCTTGTTTGCTGAAGTCCATTGGGTATCTGTGTGCAGCTATTCCTCTGTTTTCTCCCAGTCAGAGATGTTATTACACCCAGCTACAGGAAGGATGTTGTGAAACTTGAAAGGGCTCAGAAAAGACTTACTAGGATGTTGGAGGGTTTGAGCTGCAGGGGGAGGCCGGGGCTGTTTTCCCCTGGAGCGTCTGACCTTATAGAGGTTTATAAAATCATGAGGGGCACGGATATGGTAAATTGACAAGGTCTTTTCCCCAGGGTGGGGGAGTCCAGAACTAGAGGGGCATAGGTTTAGGGTGAGACGGGAAAGATATAAAAGGGACCTAAAGGGGCAACTTTTTCACACAGAGGGTGGTATGGAATGAGCTGCCAGAGGAAGTGGTGGAGACCGGTACGCTGAATCCCGACAATGTGGAAACAGGCCATTTGGCCCAAGTCCACACTGATCTCCAAAAAGAGGATCCCACCCAGACCCATTCCCCTACCCTATTATTTTACATTTACCCCTGACTTACACATCCCTGGACACTATGGGACAATTTCCCATGGCCAACCCACCCTAACCTGCACATCCCTGAACACAATGGGACAATTTCCCACGGCCAACCCACCCTAACCTGCACATCCCTGGACACTATGGGACAATTTCCCACGGCCAACCCACCCTAACCTGCACATCCCTGGACACTATGGGACAATTTCCCATGGCCAATCCACCCTAACCTGCACATCCCTGGGCACTGTGGGACAATTTCCCACGGCCAACCCACCCTAACCTGCACATCCCTGGACACTATGGCACAATTTCCCATGGCCAATCCACCCTAACCTGCACATCCCTGGGCACTATGGGACAATTTCCCATGGCCAATCCACCCTAACCTGCACATCCCTGGGCACTATGGGACAATTTCCCACGGCCAATCCACCCTAACCTGCACATCCCTGGGCACTATGGGACAATTTCCCACGGCCAATCCACCCTAACCTGCACATCCCTGGACACAATGGGACAATTTCCCACGGCCAATCCACCCTAACCTGCACATCCCTGGACACTATGGGACAATTTCCCATGGCCAATCCACCCTAACCTGCATATCTTTGGACTGTGGGAGGAAACCGGAGCACCCGGAGGAAACCCACGCAGACACGGGGGAGAATGTGCGAACTCCACACAGTCGCCCGGGCGTGGGATCGAACCCGGGTCCCTAGCGCCGTGAGGTAGCAGTGCTAACCACTGAGCCATCGTGCCACCATACAATTGCGACATTTAAAAGGCATCTGGATGGGGACATTAACAGGAAGCGTTTAGAGGGATATGGGCCGAATGCTGACAAATGGGACTAGATTAGGTTGGGATATCTGGTCAGCATGGATGAGTTGGACCGAAGGGTCTGTTTCGGTGCTCTAAGAGTCTATGTCTCTGTCTCTGGAGAGGGTGACCCTTGAACCCCGACCCCCCCTCCCCCGACCTGACATCCCAGCTCCTTCCTTTTCATGTTGATCAGGCACGATTTCATCACCCGGGTTACCCACTGAAAGAACAATTCACGATCTAGCCCCCACGGTGCCCATCTGTCTCAGAATGTGCTGCCATCTTTGGGGAATAGTGACCCACCCCTGAACTCGCTCTGAGGTATCCCTGATCTCGCACGTCAGACTAACCACCCTCAGCTGCTTCATCAATGACCCTCCCTCCATCAGAAGGTCCCGAGTGGGGGATGGTCGCTGGTGATTGCACAGTGTTCAGCACCATTCACCACCCCTCAGATACTGAAGCAGTCTGTGTTCAAATGGAACAAGATCTGGACAATAGCCAGGCTTGGGCTGACCAGTGGCAAGTAATATTCACACCACACAAATACCAGGCCATGACCATCACCAATAAGAGACAGTCGAACCATCTCCCCTTGACATTCAATGGTGTTACCATCACTGAGTCCCCCCCCACTATCAACATCCTGGGGGTTACCATTGACCAGAAACTCTACCGGACTCACCACATCAACCCAGCGGCTACAAGAGCAGGTCAGAGGCTGGGAATCCTGCAGCGAGTAACCCCCCTCCTCACTCCCCCCCAAAGCCTGTCCCACCATCTACAAGGCACAAGGCAGGAGGGTGAGGGGATACTCCCCACTTGCCCCTGGATGGGGGCAGCTCCAACAACACTCGAGAAGCTCGACACCATCCAGGGACAAAGCAGCCCCCGCTGGATTGGCCCCACACCCACAAACACCCCCTCCCTCCCTCCCTCCCACCCCCCACCGACGCTCAGTAGCAGCAGTGTGTACCAGCTACAAGATACACTGCAGAAACTCCCCAAAGACCCTCAGGCAGCACCTTCCAAACCCACGGCCACTTCCATCCAGAAGGACAAGGGGCAGCAGGTACATGGGAACACCACCCCCTGCAAGTTCCCCTCCGAGCCCCTCACCATCCCGACTTGGGAATATCTCACCGTTCCCTCAGTCTGGCTGGGTCAGAATCCTGGGATTCCCTCCCTAAGGGACACTGTGGGTCAACCCACAGCACATGGACTGCAGCGGGTCAGGAAGGCAGCTTACAACATGGGAGGTGGGTGTACACGGGAGAGTGTGTGCGTGGGAGAGTGTGGCTGAGAAGTAAAGGGATCGGCTCTGGAAACACATTGGAAAATAACGAGCCGTTTTAACGTATGGAGTTCAGTCTGGAAAAATGTGAGATATTGCACTTGGTAAATCAAACATAGGCAGGGCCCTGGGTGGTGTTGTAGAACAGAGGGGTGCAGGTACATAATCCTGTGAAGTTTGTGTCACAGGGAGACGGGGGTTAATGAGACGTTTAGCACTCTTGACTTCATTGCTCAAACCTTTGAGTACAGGGAGTTGGGGAACGTCATGTTGGGGTTGTACAGGACATTGGTGTGGCCTCGTCTGGAACACCGTGTCCAGTTCCGGTCTCCCTGTTACAGGAAGGATAGTATTAAACTGGAGAAGGGGGTCAGGAGAGATTTACCAGGATGTTGCCGGGTATGGAGGGTTTGGGTTATAGGGAGAGGCTGGATGTGCTGGGAGATTTTTCACTGGAGCGTAGAGGTGACCTTACAGAGGTTTATAAAACCATGAGGGGCCTGGATAGGGTTAATGGTAGGTGTCTGTTCCTGGGGTGGGGGATTTCAAGACACATCTTAAAGGTGAGAGGGGAGAGATTTAAAAAATAAACGAGGGACCATTTTTTTACCCAGAGGGTGGTTCGTGTGTGGAATGAACCTGCTGAGGGAGTGGTGGGTGTGAGTACAGTTCCAATGTTGAAAAGACATTTGGATAAGGACCTGGATAGGAAAGAGTTGGAGGGATATGGGCCAGGAGCAGGCAGCTGGGACTAGATTAGTTTGGGGTTAGGGTCGGCACGGACTAGTTGGACCGAATGGTCTGTTTCCGTGCTGTATGACTCAATGACTCCAGGACTGCAGCATTCAGAAACCATCCAGGAACGAGCCCACTCCTGCTACCACACTCCGAACGTTTAATGGAGACTTGGGTTTGTCAGTCTGTATCTCTGAGATAGCCAGAACCTGACCGTGCCTGACAAGGGTCTTGGTAAGTCGGGGTTTTCAGAAATCAAGAGGGGGCACGATAGCCCAGGTATTTCCATTAAACCCTGGAGGCAGCAGCCCACAAACTCCTGAAGATGCCCCAGCATCTAGGCCGCCTCCCAATATCCACAGGCCAAGAGGAGGCCATTCAGTCCAGCCCATCTCTGCTAGCCCCTGGAGCTTTATATACCGGACTTGTTAAATTAAGGACAGGGATCAGGGCAGGACTGTTTAAGGAATCAAGTTTGATGTGCGGAGTCCGTGTTTGCTCAGAAGCTATCGGAACATCAGAAAGGTCAATGCAGTCCCTAACTCAAAAACAACAGCACCTCACATCAATATCCCAGGGTTAGACAGGGACAGACCTGTCCCCACCAGTACTGTACCCCAGTGTTATACAGGGACAGACCTGACCCCACCAGTACTGTACCCCAGTGTTATACAGGGACAGACCTGTCCCCACCAGTACTGTACCCCAGTGTTATACAGCCACAGACCTGTCCCCACCAGTACTGTACCCCAGTGTTATACAGGGACAGACCTGACCCCACCAGTACTGTACCCCAGTGTTATACAGTGACAGACCCGTCCCCACCAGTACTGTACCCCAGTGTTATACAGTGACAGACCCGTCCCCACCAGTACTGTACCCCAGTGTTATACAGTGACAGACCTGTCCCCACCAGTACTGTACCCCAGTGTTATACAGTGACAGACCTGTCCCCACCAGTACTGTACCCCAGTGTTTTACACTGACAGACCTGTCCCCACCAGTACTGTACCCCAGTGTTATACAGTGACAGACCTGTCCCCACCAGTACTGTACCCCAGTGTTATACAGTGACAGACCTGTCCCCACCAGTACTGTACCCCAGTGTTATACAGTGACAGACCTGTCCCCACCAGTACTGTACCCCAGTGTTATGCAGTGACAGACCTGTCCCCACCAGTACCGTACCCCAGTGTTATACAGTGACAGACCTGTCCCCACTAGTACTGTACCCCAGTGTTATACAGTGACAGACCTGTCCCACCAGTATTGTACCCCAGTGTTTTACAGTGACAGACCTGTCCCCACCAGTACTGTACCCCAGTGTTATACAGTGACAGACCTGTCCCCACCAGTACTGTACCCCAGTGTTATACAGTGACAGACCTGTCCCCACCAGTACTGTAAGGAGAAAGTGAGGTCTGCAGATGCTGGAGATCAAAGTTGAAACGTTATTGCTGGAACAGCACAGCAGGTCAGGCAGCATCCAGGGAACAGGAGATTCGACGTTTCGGGCACAGGCCCTTCTTCAGGAATAAGCAGAGAGTGTTCAGCAGGAGAAGATAAAAGGTAGGGAGGAGGGACTTGGAGGAGGGGCGTTGGAAATGTGATAGGTGGAAAGAGGTCAAGGTGAGGGTGATAGGTCGGAGTAGGGTGGAGGCGGAGAGGTCAAGAAGAAGACTGCAGGTCAGGAAGGCGGTGCCGGGCTGGAGGGATTGGCTGAGACCAGGTGGGGAGAGGGGGGATGAAGAAACTGGTGAAGTGTTATACAGCCACAGACCTGTCCCCACCAGTACTGTACCCCAGTGTTATACAGTGACAGACCTGTCCCCACCAGTACTGTACCCCAGTGTTATACAGTGACAGACCTGTCCCCACCAGGACTGTACCCCAGTGTTATACAGTGACAGACCTGTCCCCACCAGTACTGTACCCCAGTGTTATACAGTGACAGACCTGTCCCCACCAGTACTGTACCCCAGTGTTATACAGCGACAGACCTGTCCCCACCAGTACTGTACCCCAGTGTTATACAGTGACAGACCTGTCCCCACCAGTACTGTACCCCAGTGTTATACAGTGACAGACCTGTCCCCACCAGTACTGTACCCCAGTGTTATACAGCCACAGACCTGTCCCCACCAGTACTGTACCCCAGTGTTACACAGGGACAGACCTGTCCCCACCTGTACTGTACCCCAGTGTTATACAGTGACAGTCCTGACCCCATCAGTCGTTTTTCGTTCATTATTTAATCACGGGATGTGGTGGTCGCTGGCTGGGTCCAGGATTTGTTGCCATCTTGGGAAGGTGGGGGGGTGAGCTGCCTTCTTGACCCGCTGCAGCCCATGTGCTGTGGGTAGACCCACAGTGTCCCTTAGGGAGGGAATCCCAGGATTCTGACCCGGCCAGACTGAGGGAACGGCGAGATATTTCCAAGTCGGGATGGTGAGGGGCTCGGAGGGGAACTTGCAGGGGGTGGTGTTCCCATGTACCTGCTGCCCCTTGTCCTTCTGGATGCGGAGAGCGCGGATGGTTCTGTCCTATTGCCTCCCTC
This sequence comes from Chiloscyllium plagiosum, assembly GCF_037043375.1. Taxonomy (NCBI): domain Eukaryota; kingdom Metazoa; phylum Chordata; class Chondrichthyes; order Orectolobiformes; family Hemiscylliidae; genus Chiloscyllium; species Chiloscyllium plagiosum. Next base: position 3,204,937 of record NW_028270184.1, on the reverse strand, counting down.
CCCAACCTCTCCTGTAGTTTGGGGGGGTGGGGAGGAGGGAGACAAACAGCCACCAATCAGGGCACTGGTGCCACATGTGTGGGATTCACCAATTGTGGAGCCACATTTACCATTTCACGTCCCCTTCCCCACCTCCTTACTCAGCAGCATTCCCCCCGCCCCCTGTATTGAGCAGCGTCTCCCCGTATCCAGGGGAGGGACTGGCAGGGATTGTCACTCTGATCTTCACCCGCTACCCCCCCCCCATCCCTGTCACAGATGCAGGGAGCCGGTTGGATCAGCAATCTCTCTGTGGGTCCCTCTGTGTGAATAATGAACAAGAACTAAAGGCTGCAGTCTGCAGCTGCTCTATCATTCAGCAGTAACCCCATCCCAGGAGATTCCCCCACCGCACTTCCCTCACCGAACGGGGAGGGGGACAGGCAGGGTCGGATAGAGGGAGGGACGGATACAGAGACGAGGGCATAGAGAGAGAGGAATAGAGAGAGGGGGGATGGGGGGGAATAGAGAGAATGGGGGATAGAGACAGGAGGATAGAGAGAGGGGGGATGGAGACGAGGAGACTGAGAGAGGGGAAAGAGAGGGGGGAGGGCAGGAGGGGATGAAGGTGGGAGAGACAGAAGGAGAGACAGAGCTGGGGAGGGGGGAGGTGAGGCGGAAGAAAGAGGGGAGGGTTAAGAGGGGAAGAGAGAGAGAGAAGAGATAGACAGACAGAGACAGAGGAGAGGGCCAGAGAAGGGGTATGGTGAGTACACTGTGTGTGTGGGGTGTGTGTGTGTGTGTGCCTGTGTGTGTTGGGGGGGGGAGGGGGTGCATGTGTGTGTATGTGTGTGTCTGTCTGTATGGCTGTGTGTGTGGGGGGGAGGGGGTGTCTGTGTGTGTGTCTGTATGGTGGGCGGTGTCTGTGTGTGTGTTTGTGTATCTGTGTGGGGGGTGTGTTTCTGTGTCTGCGTGAGTGTCTGTACGGCGGGAGGGTGTTAGTTTGTGTGTGCGTGTGCGCGGGGAGGTGTCTGTGTGTGTGCCTGCCTGGGTGTGGGTGTGGGGATGTGTGGGTGTCTGTGTGTGCGCCCATGCGGGGGGGGGGGGGGGGGGGGGTGTCTGTATGCGTGTGTGTTGGGTTTGTGTGTGTGTGTGTAAGTATATCTCGATCTGTCTGTGCATCTGTGAGGGAGTGTGTACGGCTTGCTGAGGGACTGGGTTTGGGTGTGGGTGACTGAATGTGAAACAAAGAGACTCTTAGTGTGTGTGAGTCTGTGAATAAGTGACAGAGTAAGCCAGTTAGCGAGTGAATGTGAGAGAAAGTGTGTGTGTGAGTGAGAGAGAGAGAGTGTGAGAGACTGAGAGTGAGTTGACATTCAATGGTGTTCCCATCACTGAATCCCCCCCACTATCAACATCCTGGGGGTTACCATTGACCAGAAACTCTACCGGACTCACCACATCAACCCAGCGGCTCCAAGAGCAGGTCAGAGGCTGGGAATCCTGCAGCGAGTAACTCCCCTCCTGACTCCCCCCCCCAAAGCCTGTCCCACCATCTACAAGGCACAAGGCAGGAGGGTGAGGGGATACTCCCCACTTGCCCCTGGATGGGGGCAGCTCCAACAACACTCAAGAAGCTCGACACCATCCAGGGACAAAGCAGCCCCCGCTGGATTGGCCCCACACCCACAAACACCCCCTCCCTCCCTCCATCACCGACGCTCAGTAGCAGCAGTGTGTACCAGCTACAAGATACACTGCAGAAACTCCCCAAAGACCCTCAGGCAGCACCTTCCAAACCCACGGCCACTTCCATCCAGAAGGACAAGGGACAGCAGGTACATGGGAACACCACCCCCTGCAAGTTCCCCTCCGGGCCCCTCACCATCCCCACTTGGAAATATCTCGCCGTTCCCTCAGTCTGGCTGGGTCAGAATCCTGGGATTCCCTCCCTAAGGGACACTGTGGGTCTACCCACAGCACATGGACTGCAGTGGGTCAGGAAGGCAGCTCACCCCCCACCTTCTCAAGGGGGCAACTGGACCCAGCCAGCAACTCCCTCATCCTGTGAGAGAATTAAACAAGCAGAGACTAAATGAGTGAGTTACAACAGAGTGAGAAACGGATGGGGAATGAGTTCAGGAACATAGTCTCTGTCCAGTTTGCTCTGTATGTTTTATCTGAGAGTCACAGAGGGGTGGCCTGTAGTTACCCTGCAGTGAGTGGAGTCTTCCTGTGCCAGCGGGAGGGGAGACGGTGGGTTGGGCAGGAGGTCAGTGCGTCATTCCAAACATTAACAGTGTCACTAGGGCGCAGGGAAACATGGGGCTGACAGGAAGACAGGAGCTCCAAATTATCGGAGTGTGCAGTGGGCAATCAGAGACGTGCTCTCAAAGACACCCACTGTCCCCAGAACATCACCTGGCTCACTCCAGCTATTCAACACGGTGGGGAGGCACACGGAGGGGGAGGTAGGGTGGTAGTGGTGGGGGCTAGACACAATCCCACCCACAAAGGCTGCTAGGAGAGAGAGGGAGGGTCCCAGCACGGAGCGGGACAAGAGGGTCCCAAAGCAGAGCAGGAGGGGAGGGTCCCAGAGCGGAGTAGGAGGGGAGGGTCCCAGTGCGGAGTAGGAGGGGAGGGTCCCAGTGCGGAGCCAGAAGGGTGGGTCCCAGCGCGGATTAGGAGGGGAGGGTCCCAGAGCGGATTGGGAGGGGAGGGTCCCAGAGCGGATTGGGAGGGGAGGGTCCCAGAGCGGAGTAGGAGGGGAGGGTCCCAGCGCGGAGCCGGACGGGTGGGTCCCAGCGCGGAGCCGGACGGGTGGGTCACAGTGCGGAGCCGGAGGGGAGGGTCCCAGCGCGGAGCCGGAGGGGAGGGTCCCAGCGCGGAGCCGGAGGGGAGGGTCCCAGCGCGGAGCCGGAGGGGAGGGTCCCAGCGCGGAGTCGGACGGGTGGGTCCCAGCGCGGAGTGGGCGCAGACGATGATAATAACTGCAGGCTGCTTTTGGCTGAGGGCTGTTCCTGAGGCAGCGAGTTGTTGTGATTTGGGAACGGGAGGGGCGGGGGGCGGGGGGGGGGAACAGATTCAACAGGAACTTTCAAAATAATTGGGAAATCGGGAAAATACTGGGAGGAATTCACACAGAGAGAGCTGTGGGCGTGGGGGGGGGGAATGGGGAGAGATCATTCAACAAGCTGGCACGGGGGGGAAATGGGCTGAATGGCCTCCTTCTCTGGAGGTGAATCAAGAATTCACCAGGTTTCAGCTGGGGAGGGCCGCAGAGGGAGAGGGGCGATGGGAGGAGAGGGTCAGCGAGATTGGGTAGGGAAGGGGGGAAGGCAGAGTGGAGGGAGAGGGACTGACAGAGGAAGAGGGAGAGGGGACTGACTGAGGGAGAGGGAGAGAGGGAGGAATATGTAGAGGGAGAGGGAGAGGGAGAGAGGGAGGAATATGTAGAGGGAGAGGGAGAGGGTGAGGGAGAGGGGACTGACTGAGGGAGAGGGAGAGAGGGAGGGATATGGAGATGGAGAAGGGGACTGACCGAGGGAGAGCGGAGGGAGAGGGAGACTGACCGAGGGATAGGGAGAGGAAGAGAGAGGGAAGGAGACTGACCGAGGGAGAGGGTGAGGGAGACTGATCGAGGGAGAGGGGGAGGGAAATGGAGAGGCAGAGAGAGACTGACTGAGGGTGAGGGAGACTGACCGAGGGAGAGGGAGACTGACCGAGGGAGAGGGAGAAGGAGACTGGCCGAGGGAGAAGGAGACTGACTGAGGGAGAGGGGGACTGACCGAGGGAGAGGGGGGGGGGGACTGACTGAGGGAGAGGATATGGGAGAGGGAGACTGGCCGAGGGAGACGGAGGGGGGGACTGACCGAGGGAGAGGGGGACTAACCGAGGGAGAGGGAGAGGGGGACTAACCGAGGGAGAGGGAGAGAGGGACTGACCAAGGGTGAGGGAGAGAGGGACTGAGCGAGGGAGAGGGAGAGAGGGACTGACCAAGGGTGAGGGAGAGGGGGACTGAGCGAGGGAGAGGGAGAGAGGGACTGACCAAGGGTGAGGGAGAGAGGGACTGACCAAGGGTGAGGGAGAGAGGGACTGACCAAGGGTGAGGGAGAGGGGGACTGAGCGAGGGAGAGGGAGAGAGGGACTGACCAAGGGTGAGGGAGAGAGGGACTGACCAAGGGTGAGGGAGAGGGGGACTGAGCGAGCAAGAGGGAGAGAGGAACTGATCGAGGGAGAGGGGGAGGAAGTCTGACCAAGGGAGAGGGAGACTGACCGAGGGTGAGGGGCCTGACCAAGGATGAGGGAGAGGGAGACAGAGAGTGAGGGAGAGGGGGACTAACCGAGGGAGAGAGGGACTGACCAAGGGTGAGGGAGAGGGGGACTGAGCGAGCAAGAGGGAGAGGGGGACTGACCGAGGGTGAGGAAGAGGGAGTCTGACCGAGGGAGAGGGGCCTGACCGAGGGTGAGGGAGAGGGAGAGGGGGAGGATGAGGGAGAGGGAGACTGACCGAGGGTGAGGGAGAGGGAGACTGACCGAGGGAGAGGGGCACTGACCAAGGGTGAGGTAGAGAAAGACTGACCGAGGGAGACGGAGAGGGGGACTGACCGAGGGAGACGGAGAGGGGGACTGACCGAGGGTGAGGGAGAGGGAGAGGGAGACTGACCGAGGGTGAGGGAGACTGACCGAGGGAGAGGGAGAGGGAGACTGACCGAGGGTGAGGGAGGGAGACTGACCGAGGGTGAGGGAGAGGGAGACTGACCGAGGGTGAGGGAGAGGGAGACTGACCGAGGGTGAGGGAGAGGGAGACTGACCAAGGGAGAGGGAGAGGGAGACTGACCGAGGGTGAGGGAGGGAGACTGACCGAGGGTGAGGGAGAGGGAGACTGACCGAGGGTGAGGGAGAGGGAGACTGACCGAGGGAGAGGGGCACTGACCAAGGGTGAGGTAGAGAAAGACTGACCGAGGGAGACGGAGAGGGGGACTGACCGAGGGAGACGGAGAGGGGGACTGACCGAGGGAGAGGGAGAGGGAGAGGGAGACTGACCGAGGGAGAGGGAGGGGGGACTGACCGAGGGTGAGGGAGAGGGAGAGGGGAACCGACCGAGGGAGAGGGAGAGGGGGTCTGACCGAGGGTGAGGGAGAGGGAGAGGGAGAGGGGGACTGACCGAGGGAGAGTGAGAGGGGGTCTGACCAAGGGTGAGGGAGAGGGAGAGGGGGACTGACCGAGGGAGAGGGGGACTGACCGAGGGAGAGTGAGAGGGGGTCTGACCAAGGGTGAGGGAGAGGGAGAGGGGGACTGACCGAGGGAGAGGGGGACTGACCGAGGGAGAGGGAGACTGACCGAGGGAGAGGGAGACTGACTGAGGGAGAGGGAGAGGGGGACTGACCGAGGGTGAGGGAGAGGGGGGCTGACCGAGGGTGAGGGTGAGGGAGAGGGGGGCTGACCGAGGGTGAGGGTGAGGGAGAGGGGGGCTGACCGAGGGTGAGGGAGAGGGAGAGGGGGGCTGACCGAGGGTGAGAGTGAGGGTGTGGGGGACTGACCGAGGGTGAGGGAGAGGGAGAGGGGGGCTGACCGAGGGTGAGGGTGTGGGGGACTGACCGAGGGTGAGGGAGAGGGGGGCTGACTGACGGTGAGGGTGAGGGAGAGGGGGGCTGACCGAGGGTGAGGGAGAGGGAGGGGGGGGCTGACCGAGGGTGAGGGTGTGGGGGACTGACCGAGGGTGAGGGTGTGGGGGACTGACCGAGGGTGAGGGAGAGGGAGAGGGGGACTGACCGAGGGTGAGGGAGAGGGAGGGGGGGGCTGACCGAGGGTGAGGGTGAGGGAGAGGGGGGCTGACCGAGGGAGAGGGTGAGGGAGGGGGGGGCTGACCGAGGGTGAGGGTGAGGGAGAGGGGGGCTGACCGAGGGAGAGGGTGAGGGAGAGGGGGGCTGACCGAGGGTGAGGGTGAGGGAGAAGGGGGCTGACTGAGGGTGAGGGTGAGGGTGTGGGGGACTGACCGAGGGTGAGGGAGAGGGGGACTGACCGAGGGTGAGGGAGAGGGAGAGGGGGGCTGACCGAGGGTGAGGGTGAGGGTGTGGGGGACTGACCGAGGGAGAGGGTGTGGGGGACTGACCGAGGGTGAGGGAGAGGGGGGGCTAACTGAGGGTGAGGGTGAGGGTGTGGGGGACTGACCGAGGGAGAGGGAGAGGGTGAGGGGGGCTGACTGAGGGTGAGGGTGAGGGAGAGGGGGGCTGACCGAGGGTGAGGGTGAGGGTGTGGGGGACTGACCGAGGGTGAGGGAGAGGGGGGCTGACCGAGGGTGAGGGTGAGGGTGAGGGGGGCTGACTGAGGGTGAGGGTGAGGAGAGGGGGGCTGACCGAGGGTGAGGGTGAGGGAGAGGGGGCTGACTGAGGGTGAGGGTGAGGGAGAGGGGGGCTGACCGAGGGAGAGGGAGAGGGTGAGGGGGGCTGACTGAGGGTGAGGGAGAGGGGGGCTGACCGAGGGTGAGGGTGAGGGTGAGGGGGGCTGACCGAGGGTGAGGGAGAGGGTGAGGGGGGCTGACCGAGGGTGAGGGTGAGGGTGAGGGGGGCTGACCGAGGGTGAGGGTGAGGGTGTGGGGGACTGACTGAGGGTGAGGGTGAGGGAGAGGGGGGCTGACCGAGGGTGAGGGTGAGGGAGAGGGGGGCTGGACCGAGGGTGAGGGTGAGGGAGAGGGGGGCTGACCGAGGGTGAGGGAGAGGGGGGGCTGACCGAGGGTGAGGGTGAGGGAGAGGGGGGCTGACCGAGGGTGAGGGAGAGGGGGGCTGACCGAGGGTGAGGGTGAGGGTGTGGGGGACTGACCGAGGGTGAGGGTGAGGGTGTGGGGGACTGACCGAGGGTGAGGGTGAGGGTGTGGGGGACTGACCGAGGGTGAGGGAGAGGGTGTGGGGGACTGACCGAGGGAGAGGGTGAGGGTGTGGGGGGCTGACCGAGGGTGAGGGTGTGGGGGGCTGACCGAGGGTGAGGGTGAGGGTGTGGGGGACTGACCGAGGGTGAGGGTGAGGGTGTGGGGGACTGACCGAGGGTGAGGGTGAGGGTGTGGGGGGCTGACCGAGGGTGAGGGTGAGGGTGAGGGTGTGGGGGGCTGACTGAGGGTGAGGGTGAGGGTGTGGGGGGCTGACCGAGGGAGAGGGAGAGGGGCCTGACCGAGGGTGAGGGAGAGGGGAGAGGGGGGCTGACCGAGGGTGAGGGTGAGGGTGTGGGGGACTGACCGAGGGTGAGGGTGAGGGAGAGGGGGACTGACCGAGGGTGAGGGTGAGGGTGAGGGTGAGGGGGGCTGACCGAGGGTGAGGGTGAGGGAGAGGGGGGCTGACCGAGGGTGAGGGTGAGGGTGTGGGGGACTGACCGAGGGTGAGGGAGAGGGGGGCTGACCGAGGGTGAGGGTGAGGGAGAGGGGGGCTGACCGAGGGTGAGGGTGAGGGTGTGGGGGACTGACCGAGGGTGAGGGTGAGGGAGAGGGGGACTGACCGAGGGTGAGGGTGAGGGTGAGGGTGAGGGGGGCTGACCGAGGGTGAGGGTGAGGGAGAGGGGGGCTGACCGAGGGTGAGGGTGAGGGAGAGGGGGGCTGACCGAGGGAGAGGGAGAGGGGGACTGACCGAGGGTGAGGGTGAGGGAGAGGGGGGCTGACCGAGGGTGAGGGTGAGGGAGAGGGGGGCTGACCGAGGGTGAGGGTGAGGGTGAGGGGGGCTGACCGAGGGTGAGGGTGAGGGTGTGGGGGACTGACCGAGGGAGAGGGTGAGGGAGAGGGGGGCTGACTGAGGGTGAGGGTGAGGGAGAGGGGGGCTGACCGAGTGAGCGGGGAAGGGGCAGATTTCAGTGGGTGAGGGTGTGGAGTCCAGGAGCAAACAGACAGGGATTTCTGATGCACATTCTCAGGGCGGGAGCTCATTCGTCAGTGAGGGTGGCCTGAGGTGCTCTCGGTTTGTTATTTACACAGCACTGTTTTCCATTTCACACTGTACTCAACATCACCGTCATAAATACATCACCACAGATACCGGGTAAAGCTCCCTCTACACTGTCCCCACCATCAAACACTCCCAGGACAGGGACAGCATGGGGTTAGATACAGAGTAAAGCTCCCTCTACACTGTCCCCACCATCAAACACTCCCAGGACAGGGACAGCATGGGGTTAGATACAGAGTAAAGCTCCCTCTACACTGTCCCCCCCATCAAACACTCCCAGGGCAGGGACAGCATGGGGTTAGATACAGAGTAAAGCTCCCTCTACACTGTCCCCACCATCAAACACTCCCAGGACAGGGACAGCATGGGGTTAGATACAGAGTAAAGCTCCCTCTACACTGTCCCCCCCATCAAACACTCCCAGGGCAGGGACAGCATGGGGTTAGATACAGAGTAAAGCTCCCTCTACACTGTCCCCCCCATCAAACACTCCCAGGACAGGGACAGCATGGGGTTAGTTACAGGGTAAAGCTTCCTCTACACTGTCCCCTCATCAAACACTCCCAGGGACAGGGACAACACGGGGTTAGATACAGAGTAAAGCTCTCTCTCCACTGTCCCCCCATCAAACACTCCCAGGACAGGGACAGCACGGGGTTAGATACAGAGTAAAGCTCCCTCTACACTGTCCCCCCCATCAAACACTCCCAGGACAGGGACAGCAAGGGGTTAGTTACAGGGTAAAGCCCCCTCTACACTGTCCCCCCATCATACATTCCCACGGACAGGGACAGCACGGGGTTAGATACAGAGTAAAGCTCCCTCTACACCGTCCCCCCATCAAATACTCCCAGGGTAGGGACAGCACGGGGTTAGAGACCGAGTAAAGTGTGAGCCCGAGGATAATGCTGTGTGAATGGATCTCACCATGCTCCGTTTACTAACACCCAGCTGGTAGTTTGAACAGGAACAGATTTGGATATTAACCTCCCTGAGTGTTCGATTCGATGGGATTCATTTGAATCTGGTGTGGGATTGCTCTGATACTCTCTGGCCAGTCCCAGTGGGGGGGTGTGGGGGGGGATGTGTGGGTGTGTGTGGGGGAGTGTGTGTGGGTGTGTGTGGGGGAGTGTGTGTGGGTGTGTGTGGGGGAGTGTGTGTGGGTGTGTGTGGGGGGATGTGTTTGTGTGGGGGTGTGGGGGGGGATGTGTGTGGGGGAGTGTTTGTGGGGGTGTGTTTGTGGGGGTGTGTTTGTGGGGGTGTGTGGGGGAGTGTTTTTGGGGGGGTGTTTGTGGGGGTGTATGTGTTGGAGGGGTGGGGGGGTGTTTGTGGGGGTGTGGGGGGTGTTTGAGGGGGGGTGTTTGTGGGGGGGTGTTTGTGGGGGGGTGTTTGTGGGGGGGTGTTTGAGGGGGTGTGTTTGAGAGGGGTGTGTTTGAGGGGGGGTGTTTGTGGGGGGGTGTTTGTGGGGGGGTGTTTGTGGGGGGGTGTTTGTGGGGGGGTGTTTGTGGGGGGGTGTTTGTGGGGGGGTGTTTGAGGGGGTGTGTTTGAGGGGGTGTGTTTGAGGGGGTGTGTTTGTGGGGGGGTGTTTGTGGGGGGGTGTTTGTGGGGGGGTGTTTGAGGGGTGTGTTTGTGGGGGGTGTTTGAGGGGGTGTGTTTGTGGGGGGGTGTTTGAGGGGGGGTGTTTGTGGGGGGGTGTTTGTGGGGGGGTGTTTGTGGGGGGGTGTTTGTGGGGGGGTGTTTGTGGGGGGGTGTTTGTGGGGTGTGTTTGAGGGGGTGTGTTTGAGGGGGTGTGTTTGAGGGGGTGTGTTTGAGGGGGTGTGTTTGTGGGGGGGTGTTTGTGGGGGGGTGTTTGTGGGGGGGTGTTTGTGGGGGGGTGTTTGAGGGGTGTGTTTGTGGGGGGTGTTTGAGGGGGTGTGTTTGTGGGGGGGTGTTTGTGGGGGGGTGTTTGTGGGGGGGTGTTTGTGGGGGGGTGTTTGAGGGGGTGTGTTTGAGGGGGTGTGTTTGAGGGGGTGTGTTTGTGGGGGGGTGTTTGTGGGGGGGTGTTTGTGGGGGGGTGTTTGTGGGGGGGTGTTTGAGGGGTGTGTTTGTGGGGGGTGTTTGAGGGGGTGTGTTTGTGGGGGGGTGTTTGAGGGGGGGTGTTTGTGGGGGGGTGTTTGTGGGGGGGTGTTTGTGGGGGGGTGTTTGTGGGGGGGTGTTTGAGGGGTGTGTTTGAGGGGGTGTGTTTGAGGGGGTGTGTTTGTGGGGGGGTGTTTGTGGGGGGGTGTTTGTGGGGGGGTGTTTGTGGGGGGGTGTTTGTGGGGGGGTGTTTGAGGGGTGTGTTTGTGGGGGGTGTTTGAGGGGGTGTGTTTGTGGGGGGGTGTTTGAGGGGGGGTGTTTGAGGGGGGGTGTTTGTGGGGGGGTGTTTGTGGGGGGGTGTTTGTGGGGGGTGTTTGAGGGGGGGTGTTTGAGGGGGGGTGTTTGTGGGGGGGTGTTTGTGGGGGGGTGTTTGTGGGGGGGTGTTTGTGGGGGGGTGTTTGTGGGGGGTGTTTGAGGGGGGGTGTTTGTGGGGGGGTGTTTGTGGGGGGGTGTTTGTGGGGGGGTGTTTGAGGGGGTGTGTTTGAGGGGGGGTGTTTGTGGGGGGGTGTTTGTGGGGGGGTGTTTGTGGGGGGGTGTTTGAGGGGGGTGTTTGTGCGGGTGTGTTTGAGGGGGTGTGTTTGAGGGGGGGTGTTTGTGGGGGGGTGTTTGTGGGGGGGTGTTTGTGGGGGGGTGTTTGTGGGGGGGTGTTTGAGGGGGGGTGTTTGTGGGGGGGTGTTTGTGGGGGGGTGTTTGTGGGGGGGTGTTTGAGGGGGTGTGTTTGTGGGGGTGTGTTTGTGGGGGGTGTTTGAGGGGGGGTGTTTGTGGGGGGGGGTGGGGGTGTATGTGTGTGGGGGGCTGTTTGTGGGGGATGTTTGGGGTGTGTGTGTGTGGGGGGGTGTATGTGTGGGGGGGGTGGGGGGTGTTTGAGGGGGTGTGTTTGAGGGGGTGTGTTTGAGGGGGTGTGTTTGAGGGGGGGTGTTTGTGGGGGGTGTTTGTGGGGGGTGTTTGAGGGGGTGTGTTTGAGGGGGGTGTTTGTGGGGGGGGTGGGGGTGTATGTGTGTGGGGGTGGGGGGCTGTTTGTGGGGGATGTTTGGGGGGTGTGTGTGTGGGGGGGTGTATGTGTGGGGGGGGTGGGGGCTGTTTGGGGGGGTGTGTGTGGGGGGGTGTATGTGTGGGGGGTGTGGGGGGTGTTTGGGGGGTGTGTGTGTGTGGGGGGTGTATGTGTGGGGGGGGTGGGGGGTGTTTGGGGTGTGTGTGTGTGTGGGGGGGTGTATGTGTGGGGGGGGTGGGGGGTGTTTGGGGGGTGTGTGTGTGTGGGGGGGGTGGGGGGTGTTTGGGGGGTGTGTGTGTGGGGGGGTGTATGTGTGGGGGGGGGTGGGGGGTGTTTGGGGGGTGTGTGTGTGTGTGGGGGGTGTATGTGTTGGGGTGGTGTGAGGGGGCGTGAAACCACTCTGCCCTTCTCTGTGTCCCCATCCTGACTGAGTGACCTGTTGAACACCCTTCCACCACCATTTTTTGCCCCCTGTGACCAGGTCAGTTCTGTCTCAATCTTACCACGAATCCCATTATCATAGAGATGGACAGCAGGGAAACAGACCCTTCGGCCCAACCCATCCATGCTGACCCAGATATCCCAACCCAATCCAGTCCCACCTGCCAGCACCCGGCCCATATCCCTCCAAACCCTTCCTATTCATATACCCATCCAAATGCCTCTTCAATGTTGCAATTGTACCAGCCTCCACCACTTCCTCTGGCAGCTCATTCCATATCCGTACCACCCTCTGTGTGAAAAAGTTGCCCCTTAGGTCCCTTTTATATCTTTCCCCTCTCACCCTAAACCTATGCCCCTCTAGTTCTGGACTCCCCCAGCCCAGAGAAAAGACTTTGCCTATTTATCCTATCCATGCCCCTCATAATTTTGTAAACCTCTATAAGGTCACCCCTCAGCCTCCGACGCTCCGGGGAAAACAGCCCCAGCCTGTTCAGCCTCTCCCTGTAGCTCAGATCCTCCAACCCTGGCAACATCCTTGTAAATCTTTTCTGAACCCTTTTAAGTTTCACACCATCCTTCCTGTAACAGGGAGACCAGAATTGTACACAATATTCCAAGAGTGGCCTCACCATTCCTTGATTTTCCTGCTCCTCGGATGCTGCCTGACCTGCTGTGCTTTTCCAGCACTACTCTAACCTAGACTCTGATCTCCAGCGTCTGCTGTCCTCACTTTCTCCTGATCTAACCAATGTCCTGTACAGCCACAAAATGACCTCCCATCTCCTGTACTCAATACTCTGGCCAATAAAGGAAAGCATACCAAACGCCTTCTTCACTATCCTATCTACCTGCGACTCCACTTTCAAGGAGCTATGAACCTGCACTCCAAGGTCTCTTTGTTCAGCAACACTCCCTAGGACCTTACCATTAAGTGTATAAGTCCTGCTAAGGTTTACTTTCCCAAAATGCAGCACCTCGCATTTATCGGAATTAAACTCCATCTGCCACTTCTCAGCCCATTGCCCATCTGCACTGACGTGCTGGGTGGGAAGGTTCCTTTCACACAAGTCAGTGAGAATGAGACCAACCTGACGTTTGCTAATAGCTGTGAAGTGTGCCAAACTCTCGACAGATTACCGGTAAACTGTAGTGGAGCCTTTAACGTGACACAGGAGGGTTTCGGGAGAGATGGCTAGATGGATGATGTGACGTGGGAGGGGGAAGGGAGAGACCATAACAAGGTGGTGGGACGCGCAGACGCCTTCTGATCTCAGACATCCCGAATCAATCCAACGGGGATTTCAGGAAGACCTCCCCCCCCCCCCGCCATTCGCCCCCCCGACACCCCACCCCAGTTAGAGGGTCACGGGGAGACTCACTCCCACAGGGAAGGGACAAGGGGAAATGAGTTGGGGCTGCTTGGGGAAGCGAGATAAATACAGGAGGGAGAGTGGAATAAGGAGACGGAGGTCATGGGGGGGGCGGGGGGGGGAAGGTGGAATAAGCAGAGCGGGAACAGCAGCAGATGGGCCAAATGGCTGGTTTGGATGGTGTTGGCTGGACGTGACTCAGTTTGAGTCAGACAGACAGGAATACAGAGAACCAGAACTACCGACAGGGGACCCCCCCCTCCAGCCCCTACACCCCCTCCCTATCTCTGTCAACCCCTCCAGCCCCTACACCCCCTCCCTATCTCTGTAACCCCCTCCAGTCCCTACACTCCCTCTCTATCTCTGTAACCCCCTCCAGCCCCTACACCCCCTCCCTATCTCTGTAACCCTCTCCAGCCCCTACACCCTCTCCCTATCTCTGTAACCCCTTCCAGCCCCAACACCCCCTCCCTATCTCTGTCACCCCCTCCCTATCTCTGTAACCCCCTCCAGCCCCTACACCCCCTCCCTATCTCTGTCAACCCCTCCAGCCCCTACACCCCCTCCCTATCTTTGCAACCCCCTCCGGCCCCTACACCCCCTCCCTATCTCTGTCACCCCCTCCAAGCCCTACACCACCTCCCTATCTCTGTAACCCCCTCCGGCCCCTACACCCCCTCCCTATCTCTGTAACCCCCTCCGGCCCCTACACCCCCTCCCTATCTCTGTAACCCCCTCCGGCCCCTACACCCCCTCCCTTTCTCTGTAACCCCCTCCGGCCCCTACACCCCCTCCCTATCTCTGTCACCTCAAACCAATTCCCTATCGAATGCCTCTTCCCTCTGTCTCCCCTTCGTTCCAATCAATCCCCTTCTTGCTATGTTTCTGTTTGTCTGTCGGTGTCAGAGCCTGAGGCCTACCAGGTGGATATTTGGGAAGACGGGTTGCTAGCTCAGAGACAGAGCTCAGTTTTCCACAGATTCTTAAAAGGGGGAGGGAGAGCGATTGAGCGAGCGAGAGAGAGAACATTAGTGAATGTGGAGAGAGACAGTAGACGCTCTAGAATCATTCCCCTCGGAGCAGGGAAGGTTGGGTTGGGGGGCTGTGGGAGATCGAATTGAGGCATTTGGAATCAGGAAGGGGGCTGTCTGATGTAGTCGGTGAGGGAGAGACTGCTCCCAGAGGAAACAGAGTCAGCCACCAGAGGGACACGGGATGGAAGGGAATTGGGAGCAGATCCTGAGGGGGGGGCGGGGGGGGTTAATTTGAGGCAGTGAGTTGTTGTGATCTGGGATAGGGGAGGGGCGGGGAATTCAACAGGAATTTCAAAAAGGTTGGTGGGGGTTGGATTGGCCGTGGGGACAGTGTCCCATAGTGTCCAGGGATGTGTAGGTTAGGGTGGACTGGCCGTGGGAAATTGTCCCATAGTGTCCAGGGATGTGCAGGTTAGGGTGGATTGGCCGTGGGAAATTGTCCCATAGTGTCCAGGGATGTGCAGGTTAGGGTGGATTGGCCGTGGGAAATTGTCCCATAGTGTCCAAGGATATGCAGGTTAGGGTGGATTGGCCATGGGAAATTGTCCCATAGTGTCCAGGGATGTGCAGGTTAGGGTGGATTGGCCATGGGGAATTGTCCCATAGTGCCCAGGGATGTGCAGGTTAGGGTGGATTGGCCGTGGGAAATTGTCCCATAGTGTCCAGGGATGTGCAAGTTAGGGTGGATTGGCCGTGGGAAATTGTCCCATAGTGTCCAGGGATATGCAGGTTAGCGTGGATTGGCCATGGGAAATTGTCCCATAGTGTCCAGGGATATGCAGGTTAGGGTGGATTGGCCATGGGAAATTGTCCCATAGAGCCCAGGGATGTGCAGGTTAGGATGGATTGGCCGTGGGAAATTGTCCCATAGTGTCCAGGGATGTACAGGTTAGGGTGTATTGGCCGTGGGAAATTGTCCCATAGTGTCCAGGGATGTACAGGTTAGGGTGGATTGGCCATGGGAAATTGTCCCATAGTGTCCAGGGATGTGCAGGTTGGAGTGTATTGGCCGTGGGAAATTGTCCCATAGTGTCCAGGGATGTACAGGTTAGGGTGGATTGGCCTTGGGAAATGGTCCCATAGTGTCCAGGGATGTGCAGGTTAGGGTGGATTGGCCTTGGGAAATGGTCCCATAGTGCCCAGGGATGTGCAGGTTAGGGTGGATTGGCCTTGGGAAATTGTCCCATAGTGCCCAGGGATGTGCAGGTTAGGGTGGATTGGCCGTGCTAAATTGTCCCATAGAGCCCAGGGATGTGCAGGTTAGGATGGATTGGCCGTGGGAAATTGTCCCATAGTGTCCAGGGATGTACAGGTTAGGGTGTATTGGCCGTGGGAAATTGTCCCATAGTGTCCAGGGATGTACAGGTTAGGGTGGATTGGCCATGGGAAATTGTCCCATAGTGTCCAGGGATGTGCAGGTTGGAGTGTATTGGCCGTGGGAAATTGTCCCATAGTGTCCAGGGATGTACAGGTTAGGGTGGATTGGCCTTGGGAAATGGTCCCATAGTGTCCAGGGATGTGCAGGTTAGGGTGGATTGGCCATGGGAAATTGTCCCATAGTGCCCAGGGATGTGCAGGTTAGGGTGGATTGGCCATGGGAAATGGTCCCATAGTGCCCAGGGATGTGCAGGTTAGGGTGGATTGGCCTTGGGAAATTGTCCCATAGTGCCCAGGGATGTGCAGGTTAGGGTGGATTGGCCGTGCTAAATTGTCCCATAGTGTCCAGGGATGTACAGGTTAGGGTGGATTGGCCGTGGGAAATTGTCCCATAGTGCCCAGGGATGTACAGGTTAGGGTGGATTGGCCATGGGAAATTGTCCCATAGTGCCCAGGGATGTGCAGGTTAGGGTGGATTGGCCGTGGGAAATTGTCCCATAGTGCCCAGGGATGTGCAGGTTAGGGTGGATTAGCCGTGGTAAATTGTCCCATAGTGTCCAGGGATGTACAGGTTAGGGTGGATTGGCCACGGGAAATTGTCCCATAGTGTCCAGGGATGTGCAGGTTAGGGTGGATTAGCCGTGGGAAATTGTCCCATAGTGCCCAGGGATGTGCAGGTTAGGGTGGATTGGCCGTGGGAAATTGTCCCATAGTGCCCAGGGATGTACAGGTTAGGGTGGATTGGCCGTGGGGAATTGTCCCATAGTGTCCAGGGATGTGCAGGTTAGGGTGGATTATTCAAGAGTAAATGTCGAGTAATAGGGTAGGGGTGTGGGTCTGGTTGAGATACCCTTCAGAGGGTCAGTGTGGACGTGTTGGGCTGAAGGGCCAGTTTCCACTTTGTCGGGATTCGGTAATGACATCGGGGAAACTGTGGGAAACGAAGAATTCACAGAGCGCGGTGTTGGGGGGGGGGGGAACGGAGTGAGGGACGGGGGACTGAACGGAGAGATGGGGCTCGACGCACGTTGTCCTCCAGAGCCTGCAGGGGAAGGCCGGGTGGCGGAAGAAGATGGCGGCGAGGTTGGAACACCGCACAGTGCGGGGCGGGGGGCGGGGGGTGGGGAGGGCGCAGTCGGCGGGAACGGGCTGGGGGCGCGGGCGCTCGGAGGCGTCACTTACGCGATCTCGTCGTTGTGGAAGACCAGGTGGCCGCTGTGCTGCACAAAGTCCTCTCCGGCCTTGGCCGTGCCCTCGACCGTCCTGTAGGGCAGGTGGACGGTGCCCCGGGCGCCCGACGTCCGCTGCACCTCCACCCCCATGACCCCCATGCTCTCGCTGACCCGCTGCGAGCCCTGGGCGAAGGAGAAGACGCCAGCGTGGTCGTCGTCGAAGATGGTGACCGTGGCGACGGTGGGCGAGCCCAGGATGTAGGCCGGGGCCTGGTGCCCACCGGGCGCCCTGCACCCCTCCTCCGCCTTCCGGTCCGGGTGGCTGACCCGGAGGTTACTGATGTGAACCCGGAAGTACTCGTCCTCCTCGAAGATGTCGTCGTCGATGATGCCGACAGACAGCTCGTGCCTCACCTCGCCCGGCTGGAAGACCAGGGTGCCCTCCGTGAACTGGTAATCGGAGCCGGCGTTGGCAGTGCCGTCCTCGGTGCGGAAGTCCACCGCCAGGGTGCAATCGGGGTCCCCGCCCTCGCGGGTGACCCCCAGCTGCAGCGAGCCGCAGTTCTCGAAGCACTGGTACTGGGCGTGCTCGAAGCGGACGGTCCCCTGGGTGTGAGGGTGGTGGCGCCGCAGGTCCTGGGCGCTGAGGGCTTGCCGGGCCTGCTCTGCCGCGTGCCTCTTGAGGATGTTGCCAGCCCCAGTCATGCGGCGGGTGGCCTGGATGCGGTAGAAGGCGCGGCTTTTCTGCTGCTGGCTCAGCACGTGGTAGTTGGCCATCTCCACCAGCTGCTCTGTGTCCTTGTCCGGGTGCCTCTGCCTGAGCTCGCGGAGCACCCTGGCCATCAGCCGCCTCTCGGCCTCCTCCTGGTCGCGGTCTGCCACCTCGGCGTCCGGCCCTCCCTCCTGGGGGGAGCCCGGGCAGGCCCCGTCCAGCTCCAGCTCCATCTTGTCGGGCGGCCTCTCGCCCACTGTCTCGATGATGAGGCCGCGGCTCTTGTCCGCCCGGTACTTCTTGTACACGTACTTGTAGACCAGCAGGCGACGGTCAGCGATCCACGCCACCATCACGCACACCGGGAAGAAGAAGAGGGTGACCAGGCCCTCCCAGATGTCCACCACGCCGGGGCTGATCACGGCCAGGATCAGGTACAGCCAGATGTAGGCGAAGATGCTCCAGCTGGCGGTGACAAAGAACACGCGCAGGTGCTTGATCTTGCGGCTCTCGCCGTCGGGCACCACGTAAATGCAGGTGGCGATGATGACGAACATGTTGAAGGCCGCGCTGCCCACGATGGTGGCAGGGCCCAGCACGCCCTGCTTGAAGTTGTGCCCGCACACCTCGATGACGGACAGCAGGATCTCCGGGGCAGACGAGCCCAGCGCCATCAGGGTCAGGTTGGACACCGTCTCGTTCCAGACCCGCACAGTGGTGGTGGTGGTCTCTCCGTTGGGCCTCTTGATGGTGATCTCGCGCTCTTGCGAGGTGATCACCTCGATGGACGCCATGAAGCGGTCGGCGATGATGGACATCCCCAGGAACATGTAGACCATGGCGGCAAAGTAGACGATGGCACGCGCCACCTTGTCGCCCACCGAGGGGTCCTGGGGCTGCCACAAGGGGAGGATGACCCCCTTCTCGCACACGTACGCCCCCACGCAGGTGCTGTTGCCCGGTGGCCCGGGGGGGGACTCCGACCGGGCCGGGGACGCGCCCAGGAGGGGCGCCAGCAGGAGCCCGGCCGCCGGAAACATCCGGAAGCACGCGGGCCTCGGAGCCATCATCCCCCCTTCAGTGGAGGCGGAGCTGCAGCAGGAAGAACACAGTTAATTAGCATAACGTGTAGAGGGAGCTTTACCCTACATCTAACAACATGCAGAGGGAGCTTTACCCTTCATCTAACCCCATGTAGAGAGAGTTTTACACTGTTTCTAAACCCCTGTAGAAGCAGTTTACTCTGTCTCTAACCCCACGTAGAGGGAGCTTTACTCTGTATCTAACCCCGTGCTGTCCCTGTCCTGGGAGTGTTTGATGGGGGGACAGTGTAGAGGGAGCTTTACTCTGTATCTAACCCCGTGCTGTCCCTGTCCTGGGAGTGTTTGGTAGGGGGGACCGTGTAGAGGGAGTTTTACTCTGTATCTAACCCCGTGCTGTCCCTGTCCCTGGGAGTGTTTGATGGGGGGGACAGTGTAGAGAGAGCTTTACTCTGTATCTAACCCCTTGCTGTCCCTGTGTGGGACAGTGTAGAGGGAGCTTTACTCTGTATCTGAAGCCGTGATATGAAGATTTTAACAGCGAGGTAAGAGGCCCTTCAGCCCCTCCTATCTGTGCTGGCCTTTAAACACTGGTCGATTCTCCTGTCATTTCCCAGCCGTGGGCCCATAGCCATGTACTCTGTGAGGTCCCAAGGGCCTGTCAAAATACTTCATCAATGTTTTGTGGGTCTGTGTTTCTCCCAGACTCTCAGGCAGTGCTTGGAGTCTCCCTCCGAGGGTAACCATTTTTCACTGAATCGCTCCATCCCAGATAGCATCCTGTTGGATCACCTCGACCCACCCTCCATACCACTCCTTTAGGGGTGGCACGGTGGCTCAGTTGTTCCTGGCGCCAGGGACCCGGGTGGATCCCATCCCTGGGCACAATGGGAATTGTAGGATGACCGGGATCAATGTTGGGGTTCTGTGGGTGATGCTGTTTGGAGGGGCAGTGTGAACTCAATGGGCTGAAAGGCCTGCTTCCACACTGTGGGGATTCCATGTCTGTGTACCACGGAGCCCAGCAAAGCACACAGTCGTGCAGCTGCTGTCTGAGCTCTGTTATTTACAGCCTCCCTGTTGTTGTATTCAGTGCCTGCAACAATCATGTGTGCTTAATGACCTGATCCATTTATCTTCAAGGACCTACGGGTGTGTACACCAAGGTCCTTCGGATTTTTCCGTGCCTCCTGCCAATTCTTCGTGTATTCCCATTTCTTTCTGAACCTCACACTTGTTCCAGTTGCCATCATTTAGACACTCTGTGGGACAGAGGCCACTCAGATCCACATAGACTCCACACCCGCCTTCCCAAGGGCATCCAGCCCCTCTCCACCCGATCCCTGTACCCCGACATTTTCCTATTTCCGCCAATCCACCCTAACCTGCACATCCCTGGGCACTATGGGCCAATTCCCCACGGCCAATCCACCCTAACCTGCACATCCCTGGGCACTATGGGACAATTTCCCATGGCCAACCCACCCTAACCTGCACATCCCTGGACATTATGGGGCAATTTCCCACGGCCAATCCACCCTAACCTGTACATCCCTGGGCACTATGGGACAATTTCCCACGGCCAATCCACCCTAACCTGCTCATCCCTGGACACCATGGGACAATTTCCCACGGCCAATCCACCCTAACCTGCTCATCCCTGGACACCATGGGACAATTTCCCATGGCCAATCCACCCTAACCTGCACATCCCTGGACACTATGGGACAATTTCCCATGGCCAATTCACCCTAACCTACACATCCCTGGGCACTATGGGACAATTTCCCACGGCCAATCCACCCTAACCTGCACATCCCTGGTCACTATGGGACAATTTCCCATGGCCAATTCACCCTAACCTACACATCCCTGGACACTATGGGACAATTTCCCATGGCCAATCCACCCTAACCTGTACATCTTTGGACTGTGGGAGGAAACCGGAGCACCCGGAGGTAACCCACTCAGACACAGGGAGAATGTGCAAACTCCACCCAGACAGACACCAGAGGGTGGGATCGGACCCGGGTCCCTGGTGCTGGGAGGCAGCAGTGCTAACCACTGAGGTACTGTGGCAGGACCCTGGTGAGACCTCACTTGGCCTATTGTGTTCAGATTTGGTCACCTTATAACAGGAAGGATGTTATTAAACTGGAGAGAGTGCAGGAGAAATTTACAAGGATGGTGCCTGGCCTCCAGGGTCTGAGTTACAGGGAGAGGTTGGACGGGCGAGGACCTTTCTCTTCAGAGTGTAGGAGGCTGATGGGGGACCTTATCGAGGTGTGTAAGACCATGAGAGGCAGGGGTAGGGTGAATGCACTCAGTGTTTGCCCCAGGGTTGGGGAGTCGAGGACTAGAGGGCATCAGTTTAAGGTTAGAGGGGAAAGAATAAAAGGGAACCTGAGGGGAAACCTTTTTACCCAGAGGGTGGTACACAGATGGAATGAGCTGCCAGTGGAAGGGGTTGGGGCGGGTACATTAACAACATTTAAAAGGCATTTGGACACACACATGGACAGGAGAGGGATAGAAGGATATGGGCCAGGTGTAGGGAAATGGGGGTTAATGTGGATGGATGTTGGGGTTAGCAGGGACCAGTGTGGGCCGAAGGGTCTGTCTCAATAACTCTACGGCTCTTTCTGACTGCCTCCGCTGCACTACTCTCAAGCTGGGATACTGAGGCATCTTCTCGGGAAATATAAACCTCAGTGAGCTCCTTCTCCCGCTGTGCAGACTGCTACTGATCACACCAGTAGGAACTCTGTCACCCCCAGGCCTCCATCCCCACTGCGGCCCACTCTGCCACTGAGGGAGCCCCTGAAGACTCGGAAAAATAGCCGTGGGGCGTCCCCTCGAACCTACCCAGCACCCGGGTCAAAGGTGATAGGGTCAGAGGTGGAGGGACAGAGCGGGCGTGATGCTGGGGTTTGGGAATGGGCTGCGGTGGGTCACTGAACGTGGCTGCACACTGACCAGCAAGAGATTACTGTCTCATCGGGAAGGGCGGCTGGTCTCGTTAACAGCCGCTAGTCAGGAATTCTGTCAGCTGGCTGCACATGACGCTGGGTACATTCACTACCAACGACAGCCCGCCAACCAGTCACCACCACACTTCGTCCCAGTCCAGACTCGCAGCTCTCACACTCTCACCAGCAAGGAACAGCAAGAGACAGGAGGGAGGGCGAGGAAAGGAGGGTGGGGGAGGTGAGGTGAAGAGTGCCGGGGAAGAGGGGGTGGGGGATTTAACAGACCCAGGACAGGCCCCCCACCCCCCAAAAGGTGGAGCGATGTGACTGGGGAAATACTGGAGGGGGCCAGGACCAGAGGGGGTTACAGAGTTAGGGAGGGGGTGTAGGGGCTGGAGGGGGTTACAGAGATAGGGAGGGGGTGTAGGGGCTGGAGGGGGTTACAGAGATAGGGAGGGGGTGTAGGGGCTGGAGGGGGTTACAGAGATAGGGAGGGGGTGTAGGGGCTGGAGGGGGTTACAGAGATAGGGAAGGGATGTAGGGGCTGGAGGGGGTTACAGAGATAGGGAGGGGGTGTAGGGGCTGGAGGGGGTTACAGAGATAGGGAGGGGGTGTAGGGGCTGGAGGGGGTTACAGAGATAGGGAGGGGGTGTAGGGGCTGGAGGGGGTTACAGAGATAGGGAGGGGTGTATGGGCTGGAGGGGGGGACAGACATAGGAAGGGCGTGTTGGGGCTGGAGGGTGTGACAGACATCGTGAGGGGGTAGAGGGGCTGGAGGGGTTACAGAAATGGGGAGGGGTGTAGGGGCTGGAGGTGGGGACATAGGGAGGGGGTATTGGGGCTGGAGGGGGTGACAGACATAGGGAGGGGATCGAGGGGCTGGAGGGGGTTACAGAGATAGGGAGGGGGTGTAGGGGCTGGAGGGGGTTACAGAGATAGGGAGGGGGTGTAGGGGCCGGAGGGGGTGACAGAGATAGGGAGGGGGTGTAGGGGCTGGAGGGGGTGACAGAGATAGGGAGGGGGTGTAGGGGCCGGAGGAGGTTACAGAGATAGGGAGGGGGTGTAGGGGCCGGAGGGTGTGACAGAGATAGGGAGGGGGTGTAGGGGCCGGAGGGGGTTACAGAGATAGGGAGGGGGTGTAGGGGCCGGAGGGTGTGACAGAGATAGGGAGGGGGTGTAGGGGCCGGAGGAGGTGATAGAGAATTGCAACCCTCAGTTAGATTCCTGTCTGTAACTCCCTCCTGGGTATCTGTTGTTCTGTATATAACCCCCCCACCGACCCCCTGGGTTGGATTCCAGTCTGTAACTCCCTCTCTGGTATCTGTAATCATGCATTGTAGTTTATTTTCACAGTGTAGTCACTGCCCAGCAGTCTGCTCGCTTCTGTGCTTGCATTACCAGAGGTGGCAGTGTTTGGAGGGCATTGCCACTGGGTGTGGAATCCGCCCGCCTGGTTTTCAGCTCCAGCTCCCTGCATCCTGATGCTCCATGCTGTTGACAAGTTTTGTTCCTGATCAGCTCCCCAAGGATGGAGGTCCCGGGAGGGGGAGTCCGCACCTTCAGGCTCAGCTGGTAACTGTTACTCCTCCCCAAACTCCTCTCCCACTCACCCCTCACCCCCCGACATCAAACAGGCTTTGTCCCGGTGTCAGTCATCATGGTGGGGAGCGGGGGGGACACAGGCTGAGGGTGGGGGGCACGGTAACGGGGGTGGGGACAGGGTTTCAGGTTGGCGGAAGGTTCCGGGTGGGTACCAGGGCTCGGAATCAGACCTGTCCCATCGAGCAATGGGCTATCATGGAATACCAGATTCCCTAACCCCATCTCGCCACCCTCCCCAATCCGGGCACAGAAAGTGGGTTCAAGTCCCAGCATCGGAAATTGGGAATAAACTCTCTCTCCCTCACCCACTCACCATCTCTATCTCTGCCCCCTCTCTCTGTCTTTCTCTCTCTCTCACACATACACACTGCCCCCTCTCTCACCATCTTTATCACACACTCTCTCCCACTCCATCTCTCCCCACTCTCACTGTTTTTATCCCTCCCCCCTCTCTCCCCCTCTGCATCTCTTCTCTCTCTCTCTCTCTCTCTCCCCCTCGCTCTCTCTCCCTCTCTCTGCATCTCTTCTCTCTCTCTCTCTCCCCCTCGCTCTCTCTCCCTCCCTCTCTCTGCATCTCTTCTCTCTCTCTCTCTCTCCCCCTCGCTCTCTCTCCCTCTCTCTGCATCTCTTCTCTCTCCCCCTCTCCCTCTGCATCTCCTCTCTCCCCCTCTCCCTCTGCATCTCCTCTCTCCCCCTCTCCCTCTGCATCTCCTCTCTCTCTCTCCTTCTGCATCTCCTCTCTCTCCACCCTCTCTCTCTGCATCTCTTCTCTCCCCCCCCCCTCTCTCTGCATCTCTTCTCTCTCCCCCCCCACCTCTCTCTCTGCATCTCCTTTCTCCCCCTCTCTCCCCCACCGTCTCACGGCTGCCTTCCTTTCTCTGTCTCTGCGCCCCTCTCCTCTCCCCCCTCCCTCTCTCTCCCTCTCTCGCCGAGTGCTCCCCCCACCCCTGGTAATTGGGGGGGGGGGGGGGGGGGACACGGTTACCGCTGAAATGCTGGTCTCCTACCTGTTGTCGGGCCGCTCCCTTGGAGGGAGGGGAGAGGGGGGGGGAAGATGGTGTGTGAGCGTTCCTCCTGATACCTCGTTGTCTCCGGTCACTGCCTTCAGTTCACATTCCACTCACTCGGAGGGAGGTGGGGGGGGGGGGGGTCCTGCCCAGTTGCCGAGGGTGGAGGTTGTTGGGGGAGTGGGGGAGGAAGACTCTGACCCTCTCCAAGAAACAACCGTTAGCCCAGGAGGCAGGTTTTGCAAGACTTCAGATTCTCCATGGTGCTATGTCTCTCTCTCTCTCTCTCTCTCTCCCCGTTGGTAAGCTGGAGATTCCTTACACCTGCTTTGGGAATGGACAGAGAGAGAGAGACAGAGAGAGAGAGAGAGACTCAAAGAGGTTGGGAGAATTAATTCAAACACGCTGCTAGAGAAAGAGAGAGAGAGAGAGAGAATGCAAGATTTCACCCAGGTAAGGTGTTTGAGGAACAGAGCTTTACAAAGACAGGAGCCAGACAGGCACACACACACACACACAGAGAGAGGGACTGCAGAGTCCCTAGGAGGCAGCTCTCTAACCCCTCCCTCACACACACACACACACACACACACACACAGACAGTTGGCTCAGGTCTCTCAGACACAGTTGCACCCCTCCAGCCGCTATCTCCGAAATCTCACCCCACGCACCAGCTCCTCACAGAACCTGCCTCCTCGCTCTCTCTGACGGACAGCACGCTGCTGATCGTGGTCAGCCCCCTGGCAGCATCTGTAAACAGAGAGAGGGAGAGAGGTGGGCACAGGGGGTTAACACATCTCAGGGAAACGGTGAGGACGGGCTGATCTTCGGAACAGATCCCTCCTGTCTCTCTCTCTCTCTCTCTTCTCCTCCTCTCTCACACTGAATGATCAGACACACACACCACAGAGAGAGAGGGAGTGTGAGAGAGAGAGAGAGAGAGGGAGTGTGAGAGAGAGCGAGATAGAACACAGCCTCTTAAAAGGGTAATGTTCACATTTGCAGGTATGGGTTCCACACACCAAGATTAAACCTCAGTCCTTCCTGCTCTGACTGGGAGCTACCGCAGCCCACCCCCCCCTCTCCCCCTCTCCCCACTGTGTCAACCTCCTCTCTCTCTCTCACACACACACACACTAAACCACTCAGCAACCCTAGTTTCAAACGTCCAGCATTATCTGTCCTTCTGTGTCTCTATCCCTCCCTCTGTGTCTCCATCCCTCCCTCTGTCTCTCTATCCCTCCCTCTGTCTCTCTATCCCTCCATTTCACTATTCCTCCCTGTTTCTCTACTCCCCCCCCCTCTGTTTTTCTATCCCTCCCTCCCTGTCTCTCTTCCTCCCTCTGTCTTTCTATCTGCCCCTCCATCCCTCCCTCTCTGTCTGTACATCTGTCTCTCTATCCCTCTGCTCTATCTGTCCAATTGCCTCTCCATCCCTCCCTCCGCCCCTCTATTCCCTCCGTCTGTCTCTCTATCTCTCCCTCTCTGATCTCTCTCCTTCATTTTATATTTTTCTTTTCCCTGTCATTCTCTCTCTTCCCCCAATTCTCGAACTCAGTCTCTGCCTCCCTTTCCCTTTCTACAGCCTGTCTCTCTCTCTCTCTGTTTTCTGTCTGTGTCCCTCAGAGTCTGTCTGCTTGACTCTTTGTCTCTCACTGTCTCTCTCCCTCTCTGTCTCTCCCTCCCTCTCTCTAAGTTTTCTCTCACTCTCTCTTTCTGTCTATCTCTCACTGATTTTCTCCCTCTCCCTCTCAGTCTCCACATCTTGCTCTCCATCTCCCACACACTTTCTCCATTTGATTCTCTCCCCCTCTGTCTCTTACAGCGTCTCTCACCGTCTCTCTCCTTTGTCACCATATCCCCAATCCTGTCTTCCTGCCTCTCTCTCTCTCTCTCTGCATCTTTCCCTGTCATAGGGACAGAAGTAGGACATCAGGACATCGACATTCGACACTATCTCAGCTGAGTGATCAATTAAACGTCTTTTACCCACCTCATCTCCTGAACCCTGTACCCCAGCAATGTTCCACAGGGATGGGTTTGGGGGTCCATTTTTGTTTGTCGTTTATGATAAATGATTTAAATGAGAATTTAGAAGGTTCGCAAGTTTATGCATGACATCAACATTGGTGGTATAGTGCACAAGGAGGAAGGTTATCTAAGGTTACAGTTTGGCTGAGGAGTGGCAGATGGGGTTTAATTTGGATAAGTGTTGAGATATTGCATTTTGGTAAAACAAAGGTGGGCAGGGCTTATACAGTTAATGGTAGGGCCCTGGGTGGTGTTGTAGAGCAGAGGGACCTAGGGGGTGCAGGTACATAATCCTTTGAAGTTTGTGTCACAGGGAGACGGGGGGTTAATGAGGCGTTTAGCACTCTTGCCTTTCAGTACAGGGAGTTGGGGAACGTCATGTTGGGGTTGTACAGGACATTGGTGTAGCCTCGTCTGGAATACCGTGTCCAGTTCCAGTCTCCCTGTTACAGGAAGGATATTATTAAACTGGAGAGGGATCAGGAGAGATTTACCAGGATGTTGCCGGGTATGGAGGGTTTGGGTTATAGGGAGAGGCTGGATGTGCTGGGAGATTTTTCACTGGAGCGTAGAGGTGACCTTACAGAGGTTTATAAAACCATGAGGGGCCTGGATAGGGTTAATGGTAGGTGTCTGTTCCCTGGGGTGGGGGATTTTGACACAAGGGGGCACATTTTTAAGGTGAGAGGGGAGAGATTTAACAAAGACATGAGGGGCAAATCTTTTACCCAGAGGGTGGTCTGTGTGTGGAGTGAACTTCCTGAGGGAGTGGGGGGTGTGGGTACATTTGGATAAGGACCTGGATAGGAAAGGGTTGGAGGGAGATGGGCCAGGAGCAGGCAGCTGGGACTAGTTTAGTTTGGGGTTAGGGTCGGCACGGACTGGTTGGGCCGAATGGTCTGTTTCCGCGCTGTAGGGCTGTAATCAGAAATCCGTCAATCGCTATCTTAAACACACTCAAAGTCTCTCTATAATAAAATAGTGGGCATCAGGTACTGATGCCAGTGATACCTCAGGCTGCCAATCTCAGAATGACCCATTTTTCCCGGCTCTCCAGTTTCTGTCTGTCAGCCAAGCATTAAGTCATCTCTCTGACCAGTCTCTGGGGGGGAAGCTGTCCCAATTCCACAAAAGTCTAATGCCCTCAATGCTTTTCTTATCAGGATGAGGTCTCTGGTTGGGATAAATGGGGTCAGACAATTTCTTATCCCGTGTGTTTTAATATTTTTTAACCAGCCTCCTGCGGGGGACGTTATCAAAAGCCTTCTGGAAACCTAAGTATAGTACATCCATTCGTTCTCCTTAGTCATTTTTCTCACACAAAACCTCCCACAAGTTTGTCAAACATGGTTTCCCGTTCCCAGTTCCATGCTACGTCCAATCAGATTATCTGCCTGTGCGTCCCTCTCTCTATCGCTCTCCTCCATATTCTCTCCGTCATCTTTCCACAAAATACTGGGGGGAGGGTTCAGCTGTACGGAAAATTATAAAAATAAAGTTAAACTAAAGGAGGTCTCAGCAGAGGTTACCAGAACCAGTCACAGGACTGAGGTTGGGGACAGGGTCAAAATTAGATTAGATTACCTACAGTGTGGAAACAGGCCCTTCGGCCCAACAAGTCCACACCGACCCTCCGAAGTGTAACCCACCCCCCCCCCCCCCCCCCTCTCTCTGACTAATGCACCTAGCAACTATGGGACAATTTCCCATGGCCAATCCACCCTGACCTGCACATCCCTGGACACTATGGGACTGTTTCCCACGGCCAATCCACCCTGACCTGCACATCCCTGGACACTATGGGACTGTTTCCCACGGCCAATCCACCCTAACCTGCACATCTTTGGAATGTGGGAGGAAACCGGAGCACCCGGAGGAAACCCATGCAGACACAGGGAGACTGTGCAAACTCCACACAGGCAGTCGCCTGAGGTGGGAGTTGAACCCGGGTCCCTGACGCTGTGAGGCAGCAGTGCTGACCACTGTGCCACCCTGCTGCCACTCTCAGCTACAACAGGGAAAGGGGTGACTAGGAGAAAGGAATTGGTCAACACAAGGCTGAGGGTGTTGTACTGAGATGTACCCAGTACATAAAACAAGGTAAATGAGCTTGGAGCGCAGACTGGCAGGCACGATGTTGTGGGTATCACAGAGACATGGCTGCAAGGAGCTCAGGTCTGGGAACTAAATATCCAAGGATCTACGAAAAGTCAGGCAGATGGGCAGAGTGGGCTGGGGGTCACCTTGTTAGAAAGAAATGAAAACCAAATCAATAGCAAGAACTCAGACAGAGTTGGAAAGTGTAGAATTTTTTTTTACAGAATCCCTACAGTGGGGAATCAGGCCCCTTCGGCCCAACAGGGTCGACACTGACCCTTTGAAGAGTAACCCACCCCAGGCCCTTCCCTACTATACTATTTTTTCACCTGACTAATGCACATAACCTACACATCCCTGATTAGCGAGTGGTGAGGAGATTTGTAGCTCAGGTTGAGGTTCTGGATGTAGGTTAGCTTGCTGAGCTGGGAAGGGTTCGTTTTCAGACATTTCCGTCACCATACTAGGTAACATCTTCAGTGAGTTTCCAGTGAAGCACTGGTGGCACGGCCCACTTCCTAGTTATACGTTTTGGGTTTCCTTGGGTCGGTGATGTTACTTCCTGTGGTGATGAATCCATGGCCAATCCACCCTAATCTGCACATCTCTGGAACACTATGGACAATTCCCCCCACGGCCAATCCACCCTAACCTGCAACATCCCTGGGCACTATGGGGACAATTTCCCATGGGCCAATCCACCCTAACCTGCACATCCCTGGGCACTATGGGACCCATTTCCAGGGCCAATCCACCCTAACCTGCACATCCCTGGGCACTATGGGGACAATTTCCCACGGCCAATCCACCCTAACCTGTACATCCCTGGGCACTATGGGACAATTCCCCATGGCCAATCCCACCCTAACCTGCACATCCCTGGCACTATGGGACAATTTCCCACGGCCAATCCACCCTAACCTGCACATCCCTGGACACTATGGGACCATTTCCCAGGGCCAATCCACCCTACCCTGCACATCCCTGGGCACTATGGGGACAATTCCCACTGCCAATCCACCCTAACCTGTACATCCCTGGGCACTATGGGACAATTCCCCATGGCCAATCCACCCCATAACCTGCACATCCCTGGGCACTATGGGACAATTTCCCACGGCCCAATCCACCTAACCTGCAACATCCCCTGGGACACTATGGACAATTCCCCATGGCCAATTCACCCTAACCTGCACATCCCTGGGCACTATGGGACAAATTTCCCACGGCCAATCCACCCTAACCTGCACATCCCCTGGGCACTATGGGACAATTTCCCACGGCCAATCCACCCTAACCTGCACATCCCTGGGCACTATGGGACAATTTCCCAGGGCCAATCCACCCTAACCTGCACATCCCTGGGCACTATGGGACAATTTCCCACGGCCAATCCACCCTAACCTGCACATCCCTGGGCACTATGGGACAATTTCCCAAGGCCAATCCACCCTAACCTGCACATACCTGGGCACTATGGGACAATTCCCCATGGCAAATCCACCCCTAAACCTGCACATCCCTGGGACACTATGGGACAATTTCCCCACGGCCAATCCACCCTGACCTACCACATCCCCTGGATTGGACCCAGTCCTGATGGGATCACCCAATGTGGGTCAGTTTATTAAATGAAACCAAAATATTTTGACAAGGTGCCACCCAGGAGGCAGCCCATGGTGTTTGGGACAAGGTGCCAGCATGGAGAGAGGATTGGCTGGATGGCAGAAAGCAGAGAAGTGGGGATGGAAAGGGTGTTAGTCAGGAATGGCAGCCGGGTGACTAGTGGGGTTTCCACAAGGGGGGTCGGTGTTGGGACCCTGGCTGGTTCACGTTCCACATAAAACAATCCCAGATGGAGGAACTGAGGGCCTTATTGTTACCAGGAGATAGGCGGAGAGACGGGGAAGTGTAAAGGAGGGAGGGAGGCTGCAGGCGGGAGCTAGGACAGGCTGGGAGGGCAGGGAAAGAATTGGCAGATGGAGCGCGATGTGGGGAAGTGCGGGTTTAACCGGTAGATTAGAGGCACGACCGTTTTCGAAAGGGGGAAATCTGAAGCACAAAGAGACTTGGGAGTCTGGTTCAGGATTCTCTCAAGATTAACATGCAGGTTCAGTTGGCAGTTAGGAAGGCAAATGCAGCGTTAGCGTTTCATTTTCAAGAGGGCTAGAAATACAAGAGCAGAGACGTACTGCTGAGGCTGTACAAGGCTCTGGGTCTGGCTGCGTTTGGAATATTTGTGAGGCAGTTTAGGGGCCCCGTTTCTGAGGAAGAATGTGTTTGCCGTTGGAGGGGGGGGGCATGCGTGCTGAGGGGGTTTACAGGGATGATCGCGGGGGGATGAAGGGCTTGTCACATGAGGAGTGGTTGGGGACTCGGGGTCTGGTACTCGATGGAGTTTAGAAGGATGGGGGTGGGGTGGGGGAATCTGGATGGGCGGGGGGGGGGGGGGGGGGAACACGGGGAAGATGTTTCCCATCAGTAGGAGAGACCAGGAGCTGAGGGCACAAGCCTGAGGGTGAAGTGGGCGACCCTTGTGGAACCGAGATGTGGAGGGATTTCTTCAGCTGGGGGGATTGGGGGAGTCTGTGGAAGTCCATGGCTGCGGAGTGGGGGGGGGGGGAACACGTCACTGAGTGTATTTGAGACAGTGATAGAGAGGGTCTTGATTAGTGAGGGGGAAATCAAAGGGTTTATAGGGAGAGGGCAGGAGAGGGATCAGCCATGATCGAATGGTGCAGAGATTCGATGGGCCGAATGGGTCTATTTCTGCTCCGATATCTTACTGTCTTACAGTCCATACCTCCTCACTGCCTTGCTATCTCTCACTCTCTCGCATTCTGTTAGTCTTTTTTCTCTCTGTCTTCACTGACTCGATTTGATTCCCGATCTATCTTTCTCTAGCTCTCATTC
This sequence comes from Chiloscyllium plagiosum, assembly GCF_037043375.1. NCBI lineage: Eukaryota > Metazoa > Chordata > Chondrichthyes > Orectolobiformes > Hemiscylliidae > Chiloscyllium > Chiloscyllium plagiosum. The sequence continues at coordinate 3,174,156 of NW_028270184.1, read as the reverse complement.
TCTGTCTCTTGGGCTGCTCTCGCTACCATTTTACTCTCTCTCTGTTTCCCC
>NW_028270184.1:3064670-3173605 GCF_037043375.1 Chiloscyllium plagiosum | reverse complement strand
CGGCTGTCAGACAATCCAGCATTCCCACTCGGAGCCGAATTCCCTGCGCGTGAACAAATCTTTATTGAACTGTGCGTGTCAGTGAACTGCACTGCACCCCACGGCCGGGTTTACCAGGAACCATCATCTGCCCCTGTCTGCGGCTGGAGTGTTCCCTCTGCAGTCCGTGCCCCACCCCTGGGTCAGACATGTGCGTTCCCTGGAGCATCGGGGAGCTGAGGGGTGACCTTATAGATGTCTGTACAATCATCAGGGGCATGGATAGGGTCTCTTCCCTGGGGTGGGGGAGTCCACAACTAGAGGGGCATAGGTTTAGGGTGAGAGGGGAAAGATATAAAAGAGACCTCAGGGGAAACCTTTTCACACAGAGGGTGGTACGTGTATGGAATGAGCTGCCAGAGGATGTGGTGGAGGCTGGTACAATTACAACATTTAAGAGGCATTTGGATGGGTATATGAATAGGAAGGGTTTGGAGGGATATGGGCTGGGTGCTGGCAGGTGGGACCAGATTGGGTTGGGATATCTGGGTCAGCATGGACGGGTTGGGCCGAAGGGTCTGTTTCTGTGCTGTCCCATCTCTTATGACTCTCTATCCATGACGGCGGTATTTCACTCTGGGGATGGAGAGCAGCCCGGATCCCAATGTCCACCCCCTCGACACCCCCCTCTCCCCACCCCCCTCGACACACCGCCCCCTTCAACACCCCAACGCACTGCAGAATTTCCCCAAGGCTGGTGGAAAATGGGAGCGGGAACAGGCCATACGGCCCCCTCCAGCCTGCTAGCCCCATTCCCATTGGATCATCCGACTCAGTCCCCTGTTCCCACTCCCCCCGCCCCTCCCCCAATACCCTTTGATCCCTTTAACCCTGGGAACTATATCGAGCCCCTTGAAAACATTCGACATGCTGGCACCGATGGCTTTCTGTGGGAGAGTATTCCCACAGTCTCTCTCTCCCGCCCCCCCCCCCACCCCCCCAGGTGAAGACATTCCTCCTCATCTCTGTCCCAAACGGCCTTCTGTCCTGTAACCTTAGACTTTAACCCCCTCCTTCACCCTGTTCTGGTCTCCCCTCCCGTCCTCGGGAACCATCCTTCCTGCTCCTTCCAAACCCACGGCCACTTCCATCCAGAAGGACAAGGGGCAGCAGGTACATGGGAACACCACCCCCTGCAAGTTCCCCTTCGAGCCCCTCACCATCCCGACTTGGAAATATCTCGCCGTTCCCTCAGTCTGGCTGGGTCAGAATCCTGGGATTCCCTCCCTAAGGGACACTGTGGGTATCCCTACTGCTTTCCCCCCCCCCGCAACCATTAAACATTTCCATGTGATTCCTGTCAGTCCTCCCAGTGGGAATGGCTCGCACATTTTCCCCACTCTTATGGAGGGAGTGCGGGGAATGGTTCTCCCGAAATTCCCACTGGGTTTATTCAGCACTGACCGTCATATTGCAGTAGGTTCCTCATCCTGTCCCTTCCCTCCATCTGCCCCACAAAACAGGACACAGCGTTGATCTAATCGAAACACCCTTCATCATTTTACAGACTCAGTCAGGACGCCCTCAGCCTTCCCTTTTCGAGGGGAAGGGCTCCAGGTTCCTCACTTGTTCCCAATAATCGGGGCCGTCTGTTATCGTCCTAGGGAATTGGGATTGTGTGGGACACGGGGACCGGGGACTGTGTGTACGGTAACTCCGAGTGTGGGACACGGGGACTGTGTGTACGGTAACTCCGAGTGTGGGACACGGGGACCGGGGACTGTGTGTACGGTAACTCCGAGTGTGGGACACGGGGACCGGGGACTGTGTGCACGGTAACTCCGAGTGTGGGACACGGGGACCGGGGACTGTGTGTACGGTAACTCCGAGTGTGGGACACGGGGACTGTGTGTACGGTAACTCCGAGTGTGGGACACGGGGACTGTGTGTACGGTAACTCCGAGTGTGGGACACGGGGACTGTGTGCACGGTAACTCCGAGTGTGGGACACGGAGACCGGGGACTGTGTGCACGGTAACTCCGGGTGTGGGACACGGGGACTGTGTGCACGGTAACTCCGAGTGTGGGACACGGAGACCGGGGACTGTGTGTACGGTAACTCCGAGTGTGGGACACGGGGACTGTGTGCACGGTAACTCCGAGTGTGGGACACGGAGACCGGGGACTGTGTGTACGGTAACTCCGAGTGTGGGACACGGGGACCGGGGACTGTGTGTACGGTAACTCCGAGTGTGGGACACGGGGACTGTGTGTACGGTAACTCCGAGTGTGGGACACGGGGACTGTGTGTACGGTAACTCCGAGTGTGGGACACGGAGACCGGGGACTGTGTGTACGGTAACTCCGAGTGGGGGACACGGGGACCGGGGACTGTGTGCACGGTAACTCCGAGTGTGGGACACGGGGACCGGGGACTGTGTGCACGGTAACTCCGGGTGTGGGACACGGGGACCGGGGACTGTGTGCACGGTAACTCCGAGTGTGGGACACAGGGACTGTGTGTACGGTAACTCCGAGTGGGGGACACGGGGACTGTGTGTACGGTAACTCCGAGTGTGGGACACGGAGACCGGGGACTGTGTGTACGGTAACTCCGAGTGTGGGACACGGGGACTGTGTGTACGGTAACTCCGAGTGTGGGACACGGGGACCGGGGACTGTGTGTACGGTAACTCCGAGTGTGGGACACGGGGACCGGGGACTGTGTACACGGTAACTCCGAGTGTGGGACACGGAGACTGTGTGCACGGTAACTCCGAGTGTGGGACACGGGGACCGGGGATTGTGTGTACGGTAACTCCGAGTGTGGGACACGGGGACTGTGTGTACGGTAACTCCGAGTGTGGGACACGGGGACCGGGGACTGTGTGTACGGTAACTCCGAGTGTGGGACACGGGGACTGTGTGTACGGTAACTCCGAGTGTGGGACACGGAGATCGGGGACTGTGTGCACGGTAACTCCGAGTGTGGGACACGGGGACCGGGGACTGTGTGTACGGTAACTCCGAGTGTGGGACACGGGGACTGTGTGCACGGTAACTCCGAGTGTGGGACACGGGGACCGGGGACTGTGTGTACGGTAACTCCGAATGTGGGACACGGGGACCGGGGACTGTGTGTACGGTAACTCCGAGTGTGGGACACGGGGACTGTGTGTACGGTAACTCCGAGTGTGGGACACGGGGACCGGGGACTGTGTGTACGGTAACTCCGAGTGTGGGACACGGGGACCGGGGACTGTGTGTACGGTAACTCCGAGTGGGGGACACGGGGACTGTGTGTACGATAACTCCGAGTGTGGGACACGGGGACCGGGGACTGTGTGTACGGTAACTCCGAGTGTGGGACACGGGGACCGGGGACTGTGTGTACGGTAACTCCGAGTGTGGGACATGGAGACACGGGGACTGTGTGTACGGTAACTCCGAGTGTGGGACACGGGGACCGGGGACTGTGTGTACGGTAACTCCGAGTGTGGGACACGGAGACTGTGTGCACGGTAACTCCGAGTGTGGGACACGGGGACCGGGGATTGTGTGTACGGTAACTCCGAGTGTGGGACACGGGGACTGTGTGTACGGTAACTCCGAGTGTGGGACACGGGGACCGGGGACTGTGTGTACGGTAACTCCGAGTGTGGGACACGGGGACTGTGTGTACGGTAACTCCGAGTGTGGGACACGGGGACCGGGGACTGTGTGTACGGTAACTCCGAGTGTGGGACACGGGGACCGGGGATTGTGTGTACGGTAACTCCGAGTGTGGGACACGGGGACTGTGTGTACGGTAACTCCGAGTGTGGGACACGGAGACCGGGGACTGTGTGTACGGTAACTCCGAGTGTGGGACACGGGGACCGGGGAGTGTGTGTACGGTAACTCCGAGTGTGGGACACGGGGACTGTGTGTACGGTAACTCCGAGTGTGGGACACGGAGACCGGGGACTGTGTGTACGGTAACTCCGAGTGTGGGACACGGGGACCGGGGATTGTGTGTACGGTAACTCCGAGTGTGGGACACGGGGACTGTGTGTACGGTAACTCCGAGTGTGGGACACGGAGACCGGGGACTGTGTGTACGGTAACTCCGAGTGTGGGACACGGGGACCGGGGAGTGTGTGTACGGTAACTCCGAGTGTGGGACAGGGGGACTGTGTGTACGGTAACTCCGAGTGTGGGACACGGAGATCGGGGACTGTGTGCACGGTAACTCCGAGTGTGGGACACGGGGACTGTGTGTACGGTAACTCCGAGTGTGGGACACGGTGACCGGGGACTGTGTGTACGGTAACTCCGAGTGTGGGACACGGAGATCGGGGACTGTGTGCACGGTAACTCCGAGTGTGGGACACGGAGACCGGGGACTGTGTGTACGGTAACTCCGAGTGTGGGACACGGAGACCGGGGACTGTGTGTACGGTAACTCCGAGTGTGGGACACGGAGACCGGGGACTGTGTGCACGGTAACTCCGAGTGTGGGACACGGAGACCGGGGACTGTGTGCACGGTAACTCCGAGTGTGGGACACGGGGACCGGGGACTGTGTGTACGGTAACTCCGAGTGTGGGACACGGAGACCGGGGACTGTGTGTACGGTAACTCCGAGTGTGGGACACGGGGACCGGGGACTGTGTGTACGGTAACTCCGAGTGTGGGACACGGAGACCGGGGACTGTGTGTACGGTAACTCCGAGTGTGGGACACGGAGACCGGGGACTGTGTGCACGGTAACTCCGAGTGTGGGACACGGGGACCGGGGACTGTGTGTACGGTAACTCCGAGTGTGGGACACGGGGACCGGGGACTGTGTGTACGGTAACTCCGAGTGTGGGACACGGGGACTGTGTGTACGGTAACTCCGAGTGTGGGACACGGAGACCGGGGACTGTGTGTACGGTAACTCCGAGTGTGGGACACGGGGACCGGGGAGTGTGTGTACGGTAACTCCGAGTGTGGGACAGGGGGACTGTGTGTACGGTAACTCCGAGTGTGGGACACGGAGATCGGGGACTGTGTGCACGGTAACTCCGAGTGTGGGACACGGGGACTGTGTGTACGGTAACTCCGAGTGTGGGACACGGTGACCGGGGACTGTGTGTACGGTAACTCCGAGTGTGGGACACGGAGATCGGGGACTGTGTGCACGGTAACTCCGAGTGTGGGACACGGAGACCGGGGACTGTGTGTACGGTAACTCCGAGTGTGGGACACGGAGACCGGGGACTGTGTGTACGGTAACTCCGAGTGTGGGACACGGAGACCGGGGACTGTGTGCACGGTAACTCCGAGTGTGGGACACGGAGACCGGGGACTGTGTGCACGGTAACTCCGAGTGTGGGACACGGGGACCGGGGACTGTGTGTACGGTAACTCCGAGTGTGGGACACGGAGACCGGGGACTGTGTGTACGGTAACTCCGAGTGTGGGACACGGGGACCGGGGACTGTGTGTACGGTAACTCCGAGTGTGGGACACGGAGACCGGGGACTGTGTGTACGGTAACTCCGAGTGTGGGACACGGGGACTGTGTGTACGGTAACTCCGAGTGTGGGACACGGGGACTGTGTGCACGGTAACTCCGAGTGTGGGACACGGGGACCGGGGACTGTGTGTACGGTAACTCCGAGTGTGGGACACGGGGACTGTGTGTACGGTAACTCCGAGTGTGGGACACGGGGACCGGGGACTGTGTGTACGGTAACTCCGAGTGGGGGACACGGGGACTGTGTGTACGGTAACTCCGAGTGTGGGACACGGGGACCGGGGACTGTGTGTACGGTAACTCCGAGTGTGGGACACGGGGACCGGGGACTGTGTGTACGGTAACTCCGAGTGTGGGACACGGGGACCGGGGACTGTGTGTACGGTAACTCCGAGTGTGGGACATGGAGACACGGGGACTGTGTGTACGGTAACTCCGAGTGTGGGACACGGTCACCGGGGACTGTGTGTACGGGAACTCCGAGTGTGGGACACGGAGACCGGGGACTGTGTGTACGGTAACTCCGAGTGTGGGACACAGTTTTCCAATGCACAATGTTGCTGCCTCTGAACCAGTTTAACTGTTCTGGTTTTTACTGTGTGGGATTAGGGAGTTGCTCATAGCTGAGGGTTTGTGATGAGTGCAGGCTGACTGCTGGGGAGTTTGAACTCTTGCTTCCAGCCCTGTCACCTTACCCAACCTCCTCCATCTCCCTGATTTTGATGCTTTGGTTAGGTGAAAAGGGCTTCTGAGAGGTACACTGGTGCTAGCTTTCTTTTGCTAGGTTATTCTGGGTTTCTTTGTGAATATCGAAGATGTGGTTGCTGTCAGTCTGCCGGATCTCTCGCCCTGAACCTGCCAGAGCTCCATCTGGGGTGCTTCGGCTGCAGGACTGCGATAATCTAGCCTGGCAGGTCCTGGCTGAGAGGGGCAGCTGTCTGGATACTGGGACCCTTGTGCCCGTAGGAGGCTAACAGAGGAAACTCATGGTCTGAATCTTCCCGTGTTTTGGTTGGTGAGGAATGTCCAGGCCTACACTGAATGAAATAGTTCAGAAGGACTGATTGGTGAAGGAATTCCCAATCCTTTACCAACTCCTGCCCTCCCCCAGCGTGATCTCTTTAAGTAGATGTATTCCTGATGAAGGGGTTTTGCCCGAAACGTCGATTTTCCTGCTCCTTGGATGCTGTCTGAACTGCTGTGCTTTTCCAGCACCACTCTAAACCAGATACTGAATGGCTTGCTCTAACCAAGCTGCAGAGTAGAAATAAAAGTAATCACTAATGTGTTACTAAATGGAATAAAACTTTGTTTTCAAATCTGTTCTTGAGTGTGTATATCTTCCAACGCGGTAAACAGAAGTTGCTGGAAAAGCTCAGCAGGTCTGGCAGCGTCTGTCGAGAGAAATTGAGAGTTAATGTTTCTGATCTGGTGACCCTTCCTCAGAGCTGATGGCATCTTTACGTCAATTTATGTCCAGTGGGTGGGGATGGAGGGGAGGGGTTAAGGAGTAAACGATAGGTAGGGATGGAGCTCAAAGGGGGAGAGAACAGTGGGACAGACAAAGGAGTGGGTAAGGATCTGGCTGGGAGGGGGTTAGTGGGTAACAGTAATAGCAGACTCTGTGATAACCCAGGCCTGGTGTGTGGGGGAAGGGGGAAGAGTTCAGGCCTTAACTTTATTGAACTCTGTATCGAGTCCAGGGGGCTGTGGGGTCCCCAACTGCAAAATGAGGTGCTGAGCTTGACTGGAACACAACAGCGAGGCTGGCCAGGGAACAGGGTGGGGGGTGTTAAAGGGGGCTGGAAACTGGAAACGGAGGGTGGAGGTGTAGTGGACAGCGAAGAAGGTTACCTCTGGTTACAACAGGATCTGGACCAGATGGGCCAATGGGCTGAGAAGTGGCAGATGGAGTTTAATTCAGATAAATGCGAGGTGCTGCATTTTGGGAAAGCAAATCTTAGCAGGACTTATACACTTAATGGTAAGGTCCTGGGGAGTGTCGCTGAACAAACAGACCTTGGAGTGTAGGTTCATAGCTCCTTGAAAGTGGAGTCGCAGGTAGATAGGATAGTGAAGGCGGCGTTTGGTATGCTTTCCTTTATTGGTCAGAGCATTGAGTACAGGAGTTGGGAGGTCACATTGCGGCTGTACAGGACATTGGTTAGGCCACTTTTGGAATATTGCATGATATTCTGGTCTCCTTCCTATCGGAAAGATGTTGTGAAACTTGAAAGGGTTCAGAAAAGATTTACAAGGATGTTGCCAGGGTTGGAGGATTTGAGCTACAGGGAGAGGCTGAACAGGCTGGGGCTGTTTTCCCTTGAACGTCTGAGGAGTGACCTCGTAGAGGTTTATAAAATCATGAGGAGCATGGATAGGGTAAATAGACAAAGTCCTTTCCCTGGGGTTGGGGAGTTCAGAACTTGAGGGCATAGGTCTGGGGTCAGAAGGGAAAGATATAAAAGAGACCGAAAGGATGACGTTTTCACGCAGAGGGGAGTATGTACGTGGAATGAGCTGCCAGAGGAAGTGGTGGAGGCTGGTACAATTGCAACATTTAAAAGGCATCTGGATGGGTATATGAATTGAAAGAGTTTAGAGGGATATGGGCCAGGTGCTGGCAAATGGAACCAGATTAATTTAGGATATCTGGTTGGCATGGACAAGTTGGACTGAAGGGTCTGTTTCCATGCTGTACATCTCTATGACTCTATGTGGGCATCTGAACATGAGGGTGAGACTACCTGTCATCTGAAGGGACACATCATCTGAGACAGAAATACCAGGCTGTCTCAAGAAATCTGCACGCTCTGTGGGAAAAAAAAAGCTCCATCCATTTCTAAAGGTACAAGGCGCGTTTTGCGAATATTGGACGGCACGGTGGCACAGTGGTTAGCACTGCTGCCTCGCAGCGCCAGAGACCCGGGTTCAATTCCCGCCTCAGGCGACTGACTGTGTGGAGTTTGCACGTTCTCCCCGTGTCTGCGTGGGTTTCCTCCGGGTGCTCCGGTTTCCTCCCACAGTCACAAAGATGTGCAGGTCAGGTGAATTGGCCATGCTAAATTGCCCGTAGTGTTAGGTAAGGGGTAAATGTAGGGGTATGGGTGGGTTACGCTTCGGCGGGTCGGTGTGGACTTGTTGGGCCGAAGGGCCTGTTTCCACACTGTAAAGTAATCTAATCTAATCTAATGTTGACACCAGAAAATGAGCGAGAAGGTATTTCAGACCGAAGAATTTGACGGAGAGAGGCGTTCAGAACAGCAGAGTTCCAGAGAAATCATCCCTGAAAGCAGAATCAGTAGAGGGGAAGTGAAGCACACTCTGTGTGAACTTTTTGAGAAATTAAGTTTTTAATTATTCTTATTAATTGGGTACATGTACATGAGATGTTGTTATTAAAACAGCACTCGGTAGTAGTTAGGGAGTATTTGTCCCATTTGTTAGGAATTCTGTTAATTTGTTCACGGTTGGGAGTTAGATAAATAAATAGTTACTTGCTGATTGTCGAGTGAGTGAAAGGTTTACCCTTCGTAACAGATTGTGGGGGTGAGAGGTCAGTTATACCCCTTTGTCAGATTACAAGGACAGGTGCCCCCTCTGGGGAGGGAGGGAGGAGGGTTAATCTCTCTAGTTCATGGCGTTGTTACAAAACACTCTGGACAAAGTGAGTGGGGGTGGGGGGAGCAAGAACGTACCCAATGCCCCCCTCATCCTGATGGCCACCTTTGTGTGTGGCTGCATCAAGCTGGACACCAAGTGCCACGAGGGACTGAGGTTCTACCTGTCACCAGTGTTGTGAAGGATGGGGGCTGGTCTCACCACAGCAGAATCCTATAAATAGTTGGGCCCTTCTGTACCCATGAATAAAGCATATATTTTTAAAAGATGTCTCAATACTGTCTGCACACATTTCAGTGAGAAGTATTCTAATGGATTTGATTTGATTTAGGTTCAAGTTTGTCATGTAGAGGGTTCATTAAGAATAGTACAATGTCACCACAGAATCAGTGTGGAAACAGGCTCATCGGCCCAACAAGTCCACTCCCATCCTCCGAAGAGAAACCCATCCACACCCATTCCCCTACATTTCCCCCTGACTAATGCACCGAGCCTACACATCCCTGGGCACTATGGGACAATTTCCCACGGCCCATCCACCCTAACCTGCACATCCCTGGGCACTATGGGACAATTTCCCACGGCCCATCCACCCTAACCTGCACATCCCTGGGCACTATGGGACAATTTCCCACGGCCAACCCACCCTAACCTGCACATCCCTGGGCACTATGGGGCAATTTCCCACGGCCCATCCACCCTAACCTGCACATCCCTGGGCACTATGGGACAATTTCCCACGGCCAATCCACCCTAACCTGCACATCCCTGGGCTCTATGGGACAATTCCCCATGGCCAATCCACCCTAACCTGCACATCCCTGGACACTGGGACACTTTCCCATGGCCAATCCACCCTAACCTGCACATCCCTAGACACTATGGGACAATTTCCCACGGCCAATCCACCCTAACCTGCACATACCTGGGCACTATGGGACAATTTCCCACGGCCAATCCACCCTAACCTGCACATCCCTGGGCACTATGGGACAATTTCCCATGGCCAATCCACCCTAACCTGCACATCCCTGGGCACTATGGGACAATTTCCCATGGCCAATCCACCCTAACCTGCACATCCCTGGACACTATGGGACAATTTCCCAAGGCCAATCCACCCTAACCTGCACATCCTTGGGCACTATGGGACAATTTCCCATGGCCCATCCACCCTAACCTGCACATCCCTGGACACTATGGGACAATTTCCCATGGCCAATCCACCCTAACCTGCACATCCCTGGACACTATGGGACAATTTCCCAAGGCCAATCCACCCTAACCTGCACATCCTTGGGCACTATGGGACAATTTCCCATGATAAAAACAATGACTGCAGATGCTGGAAACCAGATTCTGGACTAATGGGGCTGGAAATGCACAGCAATTCAGGCGGCATCTGAGGAGCAGTAAAATCGACGTTTTGTGCAAAAGCCCTTCATCAGGAATACAGGCAGAGAGCCTGAAGCGTGGAGAGATAAGTGAGAGGAGGGTGGGGTTGGGGAGAAAGTAGCATAGAGTACAAAAGGTGTGCAGTGGGAGAGGGACTCCCTGAAATTCTTGTAGAGAGAGGAGAAAAACTTGTTCAAGGCAGGATTCCTGGCTGAATTTCTGTGCTTTTCCAGCCCCATTAATCCAATTTCCCATGGCCAAACCACCCTAACCTGCACATCTTTGGGAGGAAACCGGAGGAACCCCATGCCGACATGGGGAGAATGTGCAAACTCCACACAGCAGCCCAAGGCTGGAATTGAACCTGGGTCCCTGAAACTGTGAGGCAGCCGTGCTAACCACTGGGCCGCCATGCTGCCTACCTTGCGAGCAAAGGTACAAAATGCTTCTGTTATGCTCCATCGCAGCTGCTGCTGCCTCTATGGCTGCCCTTTCTCCAAAAGGTAAGGAAAACCGCTGCACAAAAAAAGGGGAAATGAAGAGAAAGGGAAGCAGATGGGATGGATGAGCCCAGGATCCTGCCTACTCCACCACCCCCATCTTGAGATGGAGTCATGGGTAATGGAGGGTAAACCTTGAGGTTGAATTCAAGTGAGTATCAAAATGAAAGAAAGCTTAACTATATTGTACAGAACATTTACAAACGCTTTTTTCCTAATATATTATGTCACGAGATGTGGGTGTCACTGGCTACATGAGTATTTATTGACCAGAGGCAACCCCGTTGCTATGGGTCAGGAGTTACAGACAAAACCAGGTAAAGATGGCAGATTTCCTTCCCTAAACGATATTAGTGAACCAGATTTTTAAAAAAATAACAATCACTAGTGCTCCCGCGGACATCGTTTTTGTAGATTCCCTGCAGTGTGGAAACAGGCCCTTCGGCCCAACCAGTCCACACCGACCCTCTGAAGAGTAACCCACCCAGACCCATTTCCCTCTGACTAATGCACCTAACACTACGGGCAATTTCCCATGGCCAATTCACTTGACCTGTACATTTTTGGGCTGTGGGAGGAAACTGGGGCACCCGGAGGAAACCCACGCAGACAACGTGCAAACACCACACAGTCACCCGAGGCTGGAATCGAACCTGGGACCGTGGTGCTGTGAGGTAGCAGGGCTAAACACTGAGCCACCGTGCCATCAATCCAGCTGGAAGTCCCCCAGCCCTGATGGTCCTCATGTCAGGGTTCAAAATGGATGCTGAGATAATAGAGGCGTGGGTCGCCATTATCCAAAATTCCTGAGAGACTGGAGTGGTCCCTTCAGCTTGTAAAGGAGCAGGTGTGACTTTTCTACTGAAGAAAGGAGTGAGACAGAAAGCAGAAATCACTTGTTGCGGGTAAAATGCTGAGATCAATTATTAAGGAGATCAAACCAGTGCACTTATGGAAACCTTCAGAGTAATTGGGCAGAGTCAAAACAGTTTGTCAGAAGGAATGTGTGCTTGACTTAAGTTCTTAAAGGGACTGACAGACAATATGGATAAAGGAGAAGCATTTGAAAAAGTCAATGTCTAAAATAGCAGCATATTCTCTGGGGGGGGGGCGCGGTAAATTGGATGCAGAGGATGGGGATAAATGGGTCGTTTTACAGGTTGGAAGGATGTAACAGGGATCATTGGATAAAAGCAAAAGCAAAGCTGACCTTTGACAAAGGGTCAAGTTGCGACTCGAAACGTCAGCTCTTTTCTCTCCTTACAGATGCTGCCAGACCTGCTGAGATTTTCCAGCATTTTCTCTTTTGGGTACAGGGATCACTGTTGGTTGAAGTCCCAGTGCTTTACCATCTATGTCCATGAAGAAAACAAAGGTATTTCTAATCAACCTGTCCATGGATGCTCTAACCTGGGTGTTCTGCACCAGAGGTAGGGAACACTACCACTGCACCACAAGGATCTGTTATGTAACCAATATATGGTTATTATATTGGTCACCGACAAATGTAAATTAGAAGTCAGTCATTTGACCCCTTGAGCGTGTTGTACCATTCAATATTTATTTCCCACTCCACACTCTTATCTACTCCCAAAATCCTTTGGCTGCTCTTAACAAAAATCTACCTCTGCTGGACAAGTACACAATGACTCTGCCTCCTGAGACAGAGTTCCACATTGAAACAACCCTCAAAAGAAAACTTCTCATCCCTCTCTCCTTGAGGGACAATCTCATTATTTTTGATGTGGTTCTGGGCTGGCCTAACCCACAACAGGAAACACGTCCCACCTTGTAAAACCACTCCAGAAACTGTACTCGTCTATCCACTCACGACCTCGCGTTTCTAAATCTCGTCGAGACAAGCCACGTCCGACCAATCTTTCCCTGTAATGCAAACCCAGTCCATCCAGAAAATTGCCTCACACGCCTGTATCCTTCCTTAAACAGGGAGGCCAACATTGCACACACTATTCGAGATGACAAACTGAAGAGATTTACCAGGATGTTGCCGGGTATGGAATGTTCGAGTTATAAAGGAAGGCTGGGACACTGGAGTGTAGAAGGTTGAGAGGTGACCTGAAAGAAGTTTATAAAATAATGAGGGGTACAGATAGAGTTGAGGCTGGTTGCATTTCCCCCCAAGATGGGGAGCATTGTTAAGGTGAGGGGAGAGAGATTTTAAAAAGACGAGAGGTACATTTTTTTTATAGAGGGTGATTCATGTGTGGAATGAGCGTCCTGAGGAAGTGGGTGGTTATGTTTAAAAGGCATTTGGATGGATATAAAAATAGGAAAGGTTTGGAGGGATATGGGCCAAGAACAAGGCAGATGGGACTAGTTTAGTTTGGGATTATTGTTGGCATGGACTGGTTTGGACACAAGGGTCTGTGTCCATGCTGCATATAGTCTCGCCCATGCTCTGTATAATTAGATTAGATTAGATTACATTACAGTGTGGAAACAGGCCCTTCGGCCCAACAAGTCCACACCGACCCGCCGAAGCGCAACCCACCCATACCCTTACGTTTACCCCTTACCTAACACTATGGGCAATTTAGCATGGCCAATTCACCTGACCTGCACATCTTTGGACTGTGGGAGGAAACCGGAGCACCCGGAGGAAACCCACAAACCGTAACATCCCTAACCTTTAGGGTCATGGTCTCTTATGAGAGAAAATAGCATCCCATTAGCCACCTTGTACCCCAATGGATATAATCTGTGCAAGTTTGCAGTAGAGTGGGCTTGCTTCACCCTCTGATTTAATCCCTGCCCTCCCCTTCACTGTTCGATCACACAGCATCGCCCTCTGAGAAGGGCACTGCTTGTCACCGGCCACTTGGGTGTTTCCTTTCTTCCTGATGGTGGTACATAAATAAAGGTTTACACACATGACATGGGTGCAGGGGGAAAATAGGCACTACCGCTGTCTGGCAGTAGGGTGGGAAAATAACAAAAAAGAAAGCAAAAAAAAACAAACAGGAGTGTCAAGAGATTTACTCAGAGAGCTGGCCCTGAGGAAGGTTAATCAGTGTCAAGGACTCTCCATGGGTGTAAATAAAGGATGGCTTGGTGATGGGACACTGGCCTCTGTGAAATATAAAAAAGAAAATCAAAATAGTGTCCACTCTTTTCCCATTCAGTTTTTAGTTTCAGCAGACCTGTGTTTTGTACTAACTTACCCTCTGGAGACTGAGAGGGCAGTGGTGATCAGGCTTCAATGAGCTGCATCTCTCTATTTCCCCCTCTCTCCCCTTCTCTGCATCTATTTCCCCCTCTCTCTGCATCTATTTTCCTTCTCTCTGTCTTGCCGTCTCCTCTCTCTCTGCATCTATTTTCTCTCTCTCTGCATCTATTTCCCCCCCTCTCTCTACATCTATTTTCCGTCTCTTTCTCCCCCTCTGCATCTATTTTCTCTCTCTGCATCTATTTCCCCCCCCCCTCTCTCTGCATCTATTTTGTCTCTTTCTCCCCCTCTGCATCTATTTCCCCCCCCCTCTCTCTGCATCTATTTTCTGTCTCTTTCTCCCCCTCTGCATCTATTTGCCCCCCCCTCTCTGCATCTATTTTCTGTCTCTTTCTCCCCCTCTGCATCTATTTCCCCCCCCCTCTCTCTGCATCTATTTTCTGTCTCTCTCTGCATCTATTTCCCCCCCCCTCTCTCTGCATCTATTTTCTGTCTCTTTCTCCCCCTCTGCATCTATTTCCCCCCTCCCCTTCTCCGCATCTATTTTCCCCTTCTCTCTCTGCATCTATTTTCCCTCTCTCTTGTCTTCCCCGGTCCCCTCTCTCTCTGCATCTATTTTCCCCCCCTCTCTCTCTATCTTCCCCATTCCCCTCTCTCTCTGCATCTCTCTATTTTCCTCCTAATGTGCGTAAGGCGGCAGCTGGGGACATAAACCAGGGTTCACAGTGAACTCTTGACAAGGCAAAACTGAGGACTGCAGATGCTGGAGATCAGAGTCTAGATTAGAGCGGTGCTGGAAAAGCACAGCAGGTCAGGCAGCATCCGAGGGGCAGGAAAATCAACGTTTCAGGCAAAAGCCCTTCATCAGGACTGTGAATTCATGACAGGCCGGACTGTAGACCGAGGATCAGCACTGTACTCCCGTTTCTGAACACACACGACAATGAAGGCTTAATCTGAACCTGGGTAGGACAGCAGGTTTGTGAAGGCTCTGCTACAGGCAGGGCAAATGAGTGGGCAAGGATTTAGCAGATGGGAGTATAAAGTGAAAACATGTATTTGCTCATTTAGGCATGAATGGTTAAAAAAAAAGCATATTATTGAACAGAGGGGCAGAAATCTGTGGTACGAAGGGTCCACTACAAAGTTAATGTGCAGCCACAGCAAGTTATTCAGCAGGCAACTGGAAAGATATAGGTTGTTGTAAGATGTACACATGGTTTTGCTACACCTGCACAGAATATTGAATATCTGGAACACTGCTCAGAGCCTTTGGTTTCCTTACTTAAGCAAAATTATTAGACACAGATCAGAGAAGATTAACTTTCACAAATCCCTGGATGAGGGGGTGCTTGGTTTATGAGGAAAGTGCAGGGTGTGGCCTGCACCCAGTCAAGTTTAGAATGAGGGCAGAGCTTACTCAAATGTAGAAGATCCCGAGACCTGACAGAGTGAAAGACTTGAACCATGGGACATCCTGGTAAATCACTTCTGAACCTTCTCCGGCTAGTCACTCCTCCAAATCTATCCTATTCATATATCCATCCAAATACTTTTTAAATGTAACGGTACCCACTTCCTCAGTTAACAAAGGAGGAGGAATTGTGTTGCAGCGTTGGGAGCGTGTGAAATTCCCCTCCCACAGAGCATTGGAGGACATTTAATGTTTTTGAAAGGTGGTGGTGGTGGATTTACTTTTGAGTTGGGAATTGTAAAGGCAGGGCATGTGGAGTATAGAGAGCAGTCACAATAATATCGAATAGTTAATAAATGTGAAGTCATCCATTTTGGAAAGAATAACAAAAAAAAAGGACTACTACCTGAATGGTAGGAAGTGACAGCACACTGCTGTGCAAAGGGACCTGGGCATTCTTGTGCATGAACCAAGAGGTGGAACTAGGACAAGACACCATAACCTCAAAGTTAAGGGGAGTAGATTTAGGACTGAATTGAGGAGGAACTTCTCCACCCAGAGGGTTCTGAAGTAATTAAAGCTGCCCCAGTAAAAGTTGCTGTGGTTCTGTTCGCCGAGCTGGAAGTTTTTGTTGCAAACGTTTCGTCCCCTGTCTAGGTGACATCCTCAGTGCTTGGGAGCCTCCTGTGAAGCGCTTCTGTGGTGTTTCCTCCGGCATTTATAGTGGCCACGAGCACCCGAGCTACAAATCTTCTCACAAACTTTGATCAGTAAAAGTTTTCAAAGCTACAACAATTAATTTCCTGTCCAAAAAAATTATCTAAGTGCTGTGGTGAGAGGATGGGTAAGTGGAGCTGAGGCTACAATCTCATGGAAGGGCAGAGGGCCAGATGGTGGTCTCCTGCTGCATTTACGTAGACTCCAAAGGCCTAACTTGCACCATTCTCCCACTTCCAAGCCCTCCGTGTTGGAGTATAACAGCACAGTGGTCAGCACTGGTCAATAATCCCCAGAATCAAGTTCAAACTCCAGCCAGTTGCTTGGAGAAATTTGGATTTTATTTTCCTTTTAAATACAGTGAGTGAGTTTTTTTTTTTAAAAAAAGACGACCATAGCACATTCCTTTAACCAAAGCACACTGGACGTAAGCAGTCTGATCAAAAAAAATGAAGAGAAACATGACGAGAGCTAAGAAAACATAGGAGTTTTATTTTGTGAACCCTGCACCCACCCCTCCCCCTACCGTTCCCCTCCCCCACTTTATTTTCTTTAAACATTTCACATCGAGTAAGAGCATGAGGAAACAAGAGCGTGGAAACATACCAGGGCTTCCAACCTCAAGCTCGAATTAAAAAGGTTAAACACACCGGTCCTGCGAGAATGTCACGAGACAAAAAGGTAGTTGGTTAAAAGGGACAGTAAACCCGGAACAGAGAGCCGTGTGTGCTGGAGGTCAGCAGCGGAAAGCAGCAGCTCTGGGGAACAGCCGCTGCTCGGCTCACGGTCTGGCAGTGATTAATAGCCCCCCTTCACTGTCCATCTTCTGGAAAGCAGAGGTTCCATTGCAAGTCCTGCGATTTGGGGAGGGAGTTGGGAAGAGACAGGCCCCCTCTTAATCCTCCTTGCGGCCCCCTCGCTTGAAGCTCCACCTGAGGGAGTGGGGGAAGAGAACGGGAAACACAAGAGAAAATAAACCGCGGCTCAGCGGGTGAGGGGGATCGGAGGGGTGGGGGAAGTTGAGAGCAACAAAATAAAACGCGATCGTCATGCAACGCTCACCGCGGCAGTCAAGAATGGTTTACATCATTTCACAATAGCAAAAAAAAAAGAAACTCAACACAAGGTTTAAAAACAAGTCACCGGATGAGACAAAACACTGATCACAGCATGAGTTAGCGACGTACAGAGTGGCGGTAGCAGCCTGCTTTTTTTAAAAAACAAAGAACTGGGAAGCCATCTTGGACGTACGTCTTCGTAAAGATTGCGGGGTCACGTGGTGAAAGACAGGATGGACTGTCGCTTTTTTTTTATTTAAAGAGAACAACTACACGGATGTTCGATCTCTCCTCCAGCTCTCTCCCATTATGCAGCCTGCCCCTACCATCACCACCACCACCACCACCACTCCGAGCAAGAAACAGCACGGGCAGTCACTCCAACTTTATACAGATGACGTCAATGCCCAGTCCAGTTCCCTGGTGGACTCTCTGTAGAAGGTACTCAAACACAGGAGATAATCTCACGGGTGGAGGAATATACAGCACCAACAGCCCAGCTTCCACATGTTTCTCTCAGGAGAAGGGTAGGGGGACGGGGTGGGGGCCAGGGTTAAGGCGTGACCTGGAGACAGCGACTGCACCGAACCCCATCCCTTTCCCCCCCCAACCACAAATGACCCGCTGGGCAGCTTGCCCTGCGCCAGCACAAACAGGATCTCGGACTGCGCGTGGCGCCCAACTTGCTTTCCTCTTTATGACCATCCGCAGCCCAACCCAGGGGCAGACTGATGCTTCAGAGACGCAGAGTAAGTGGTTCATTTACAACAGAGAGAAAGAGAAAGACAGGGAGGGAGGGGAGACAGAGGGAGAGAGAGAGAGAGAGAGAGAGAGAGAGACAGACAGAGACAGAGAGAAAGAGAGAGGGGGAGAGAGAGACAGTTCATGGTCTTAATACTGTTTCTACTTCAGGACAAGCCCCTCTTCACAACCACCGTCTTCATCTAAAGGCTCCGATCGGTTCTATCCCATCAAGGTGCAGAGGCTGTTCGCTAATTTATCTTTTTGGTTTAAAAACAGTTGCCTGTTTTCACCCCCTTTTTTTGATTCTAAAACGATTAAAAAAAAAAGCACAAACGTGCCCTGGCAAGACAGGATGCCAGCGGGCAACACTGCGACCCTGGCTCCCTCTAGAATGAATTCCTTTCTCTATCTGAACATGGTTCGAGGGTATCGGTATCGGAAAAAGGGGTGCTTTAGGTCTGGGGAGGGGGAGGGGGCGGAGCGGGGGGCATTCCAAAGGGTGGTATTCCTGGCACGCCCATCCCCATCATCACAAAATTGGAGGGGTCCATGGGCGGGGGAGGGGGCGGAGCGTACATCATGCCTGCCGTGCCGGGCGGGGGAGGGGGCGGTGGGGGCGGCGCCCCGGGGGGAAGGGGAGGCTGGACCCCAGGGGGAGGGGGGACCATAGAAGGGGCGGCAGGCATGGGCGGGGGTGGGGCGGCGCTGGAGGCGGGGGTGGGCTGCACCTGGGGCTGCTGTGGCTGAGGCTGCTGCGGCTGCGGCTGAGGCTGAGGCTGCTGCTGCTGCTGCTGCCATGGAGGGACGCTCGCTGTAGTAGTCGTCGTGGTGCTGGTATCTGAAAGAGGGGAGAAAAAACGAGAGAGAGAGGCACAGAGGCAGTCACTTGGAAAGTGAGCGCAAAGCACAAACTGGGCATTCAGCTCCAGGACAGGCTAGTTACTGAGGCAGTGAGACCTCGGCTCGTGTCTGCAGACAGTTTGCTGAAGCAGCTGCAAACAGGGTGCTCACAGCAAAGCTGCCCACGGCGGCTACGGGGTTTATACAGCACAGCACGGAGACTGACCCATAGGGAGGATGTCTAATCGACTGCATAGCAACAGAGTGAGAGTGAGAGAAAGAGAGAGAGGGGGAAGGGGAGGACAGAGAAACAGGCAACAGTCAGAGAGGGAGAGAAAGAGAAAAAAAAACAGGGAAAGGTGGGCAGTAAGAGAGAGGGGTAGCGAGTGGGAGATTAAAACTAAAGAGGGAAGGGTGGGAGGGAAAAAAAGAGGGGGAATGGAAAGAGAGAAGGACGGGTGGACAAGAAAGGAAGAGGAAGGGAGGGCGAAAGGTGATGCAGGGAGAGGTGAGAGAGAAAGAAGAGTGGGAAGAGGTGAGGGACAGAAAGAAGGGGAAGAGATGAGAGAAGGGAAGAGATGAGAGAAAGAAGGAAGAGGGGAAAGAGGTGAGAGACTCAGGTGGGGGACGGGAAGAGGCGAGGACAGAAATGGGGAGTGGGGTGACAGAGAAGGGAGAGGGAGTAGACAAAGAGGGAGGAGAGAGGGGGTGGGGGAAAAAGAGAGAGAGAGAGAGAGAGAGAGAGAGACTGACAGAGGGCATAAACTATAAGATCTTCAGACCGAAGAGCATTTTTTTTTAATAAACAAAGACAGGTCACTGCCCATTAACAAGCATTTACTGAAAGCTTTCCAAAGTAAAACAACAAACAAAATTTAGAAATGCATCCTTACTCACTCTGTTGCCAGGGTAAGGGTGCACTGGAGGCCATACTGCTGCTGGGTGGTGGTGGTGGCTGCTGTTGCTGCTGCTGCTGGGCCTGCTGTTGTTGCCAGGGTGGGATGGGGCCACTGGGTGGGGGTGGAGGCTGGCTGGCTGGAGGTGGGGGTGGTGGCGGCAACATGCCCATTGGGTGGTGCATCATGTCTGTCAACCAGAGACAAAGCGTTTGGTCAAGTACAGACAAGTAAATTAAAATATTTATCTATACACATACACACACTTTCACAGAAATGCATAAAGTCCCAGCCAATCCAGCTCTCCTAACATCTTCCCCAATGCGGCAATATCTTTTAAACAAACAGAAACAACTCTCACCGCTCTTATGTACACATCCATATGCAAGCTCCTGGAGATGCTCCCAGGGCTGGGCTAAGGGGCACAAACAGTGCCTGAAAATGTGCCCACAATATCTTTGCGCGCTCTCTCTCTCTCTCTTGTGAGACTTGTAGCATTATGTCAGACTGCGTTCAGGTTTCCTCCCCGACACCATGAAATCACCCAAGTAACAAAAGCCCCCCACCTCTACAAATACAAGAGTGAGCGACACCAAGCCGCAGCTCTGTGCCCTAAGCACCTTTCAGACACAGACCAGGAGGCACGTCCGCCCCAGCATTTCACTTACTCATGGGGGGATGCACAGGATGGTGACCCTGGCTCATCGGAGGTGGCGGTGGCTGCATCCATGGAGGCGGAGGCCCATTGGGATTGTGGGACAGCGGATGCCCACCCATGCTGGGCATAGGAGGGGGGAAACCTGGGTGCGGCCCACCATGCATCCCGTGGTAGGGTCTGTTGGCGTCTGAGGGACCAGAGTTCATCCACGGAGGCCTATTCTGTAAAGAGAGACAGCAGAGTCAAGACTTTGCAATGCAGCGACACATTAACCCTGTTTATGGAGGGAGGGGAGGGGGGAAAGCACAGAACGACCGAGGAACACGTCCAAGGGAAGCACAAAACGTTTCCTGACATCAATGAGGTAATGGATCAAGTTGCGCACCAAGGAGGTGGTCAGTAAACAGAGGAAGCTCACACTCACTGGAAGTTGCTGCTGACTGCTGGCTGGCCCAGAAGTCCGTGGGACACTCGGCTGTGCGGAGCTCGTATGTGAAGACGATGATGCTGGCACCGGAGCCTCTCCTAGCTCGGCCATCAGCGACAAATACTCCTTGTCCATTCGTGCCTTGTCTTGAGCAGACTGTGGGTCTCCTGGCCTGTTGGGATAAAGTCCCGTTTGCATGGGATCACACCATGCAGCAGGGAGACATGAGGATAAATCACAAGCATCGGCAAATAATCCAACTGTTCAGAACCCTCAATGCATGCAAACCTGGCTGTACAGCAGCCCCTCAGACACATGTTTATGACCATGCTGCGGTTAAATCCAGCCTGCTAAAACAGCAACAATTCTCCACTCAAATCTCTAACCCCGAAACAATCGATCAACAACAGGGCTTCAAAGCATGAACTTACTGACCTGGAGAATTTGCAGTCAGAAGCAATGTGGCCTGCCCCACCACACTTCGTACACAGCGTTGTGTTGGTGATGCTCCTGGGCTCCGTGCTCTGCCAAGGTCTCAGTATCCTACAAAGTGGGGAGGAGAGATAGTCACTTCAAAACCTTGCAGCTTCCCAGAAACTTCCAGCAAACAGACACATCACATGCCACCAATGGACTGGCAGAATGCCTATTCACAAGTGGCCAGGCAGTGAAAAGACCACATCTTCTCTACATCTGGGAGACCGAATGTAAACTTAGTGAATGGCTCACCGAGCATCGCAGCTGCAGGTGCTGACTGGACCTCCCAGTCACCGCCCATTTCAATTCCCCCAACCGGCCCCTTTCTGACATGACCGCCCTTGGCCTCCTCCATTGCCAAAACAAACCACAGTGCCCACTGGAGGAACACCACCATATCTTCCACCTGGGCACCCTACAGCCCAGAGGACTCAACACTGAGTTCTCCAATTTCAACTAACCTCCCTCCTCGTTCCCCAACTCCCTTCCCAGCCCCCTCCCCCTCACTGCCACTGCTCCCAGCCACCAACCAGATCCATTCCTCCCATTGACCAATCTGTCTTCACCACCCTGCCCCACCACCCCCTTTATCCGCAGCTTCTCCCACACCCACCCCACCAGTCCTGAGGGGTTACACCAGAAACGTTGACTTTCCCCCCACCTCCTAGTGCTGCCTGGCTTGCTGTGTTCTTCCAGCCTCCTGCCAGTCCAGTTTGGATTCCAGAATCTGCAGTTTTTTTTGTCTCTATTCACAAATGGAACCGCATAGCTCCCTTGGTCTGTAAGGGATTGTGCCCAGTTGTAAACCAAATGTTACTGACAGAGCACCAGAATATCAACAATCGTCTAAACGCACAAATATCCAACATGAAGAAATGAGCAAACCTTAGTGGACCCTGCTTGTGGACTTTTTTCCTTGGGACGTGGATGCCACTAGTAAGGTTAGGAGTTGACCTCCAGGGCAGTTAAGAGTTGACCACATTATTGTGGGTCTGGGATCATGCCCAGGCCAGATCCCCTCCTTTCCTACAGCCCAGGAGCTAGAACACTATGACAAGTCTCCTGAACGACCAGCACTCTGTTAGGAGGTGGGAACTCACCTGTTGTCATCTTCCCGGAGAGTGCCGTTGAGGCGGGCCAACTCTCTCAGCTGCATCTTCCGCAGGTCATTCTGATCCTCCGGGGTTTCAATACCTTGCTTTAGGATACCTCGGATCTACAGAGAATAAGCAGCCCCATTAAAGCCAGATCAGTACATACTCCTCTTTCTTACTGGGTGCCCACCCATCATTACAAAACTAAAACGCCACATTGAAGGGGAACAAGGCTGGATTGGAGCAGGTATGTAATCTGCCAAGACTGCAGTCTCTTACAGTAGAAAGGCTCTCGGAAGCCCCGACATGCTCCAAATTGAAGCGAGCTTACTGCTGTGTAAGCTAGTGGATTCAGAACAAGATCAGGTTGACGAAACGTATACTGTATACAGCATTGCTAAGACTGCTGAACACATTGAGCCTCCGTCATTGGACAGTAAGATGGATACAGTACCATTTGGAAATTTGTGTTCTGAACTAAGTTTCACGTATGATTTGCATTCCTATATTATGATGGGAAGAAAGCAAAGGATGAAAGAGAAAAAGGGTTGCTGCTTTGTCCATAACACAGGGAGAGACAGAAATTTCCTTTATAGAGAGAAGAACCTACCCAGGTTAGGCAGTGTGCAGGTCCTGTTAAAGAGAATACGTCTATGGCAAACATGTTAGCTTAGCGGTCTTTATCAAGAAAGATTGGAAAGCTGGCATCAAACTTTAAAGGCGACAACAATCAGGACACATGAACTCCTTTGTTGGCGTTTAGCACTAAGGATGTCCCTGAGGAGGCCACAATAGCCATGCATCTGGAGGAATGAATTGAGGGAGGCACTGATTATTACCAAGTGCCCCACTGTAGGAACAGAATGAGATGCAAGACAAGGCAGCCTATTGGCACAAACTGGGCTCACGGGACAGAGCTACATTTGCCCGTGGATAGCTTTGACAGAAAAGAGTCAGGTCAATTTCAGCATGAGCCCTCTAACCTGCTCTACTGCCTTCTTCACATTCTCCATCGTGTTTGCTGTGACCAGAGCGTGCAGTGGCTCATCTTCCCCTGGCAGCATCTGTCCATCTTTCCGGCCAACCTTGCCCTCCTTCACTGAGCCTTTCCCTCGGATCATGATTTTGGCATTGCATTCTTTCTCGATATTCTTCAATGTATTGCCTCTGAAAGGGAGAGGGAGACAGCGTGAGGGACAGGACAGGGTCACAACAAACTCAGAGCAAAAGGACAGGTAGCACCTCATTGCAAGGTCCCTAGACAAAGCTCTCCAGGATGGGAAACCATCTCAGTGGAAGATTCAGGATGTCACACCAATGCAATTCACAGCATGTTGCAAAGTGCTTCACAATCAATGAACATGATGATTCAGTCCATTATATTTCTGCAATCATACAGCACAAGCAGCACTCTCACCTCACAATGCACAGGCAAATCCACATAGCATGGTAAAACCAGAGACAATTTCCCACCACCCAAAGGGTTTACTGCCCTCTCAAACTGGAGAGCAGGACCAGAGCCTGCCGCTATACCTGGGTCCAATTAGCAGGCCGACAAAATTGATCTCTGGGTATTCATCCTGCGGGATCATCACCTTGTCACTCACACGTGTGGCCGGTGGCCTGTAGGAAAGGAAGATAAAGTTAATGGCTTGTGTGCACAGAGGAACAAGTTGTCAGCCAAGCCATAACAGGCCGTGCAAAGCAGAAGGCCAAGGATGAGCAGCACACCACAACAGAGACAACAATTCAATCTCAGCTGCTGCTCAGTTCTCAGGCTCCATTCAGAGAGGGGAAGAGTTCCTGCCACATTACTACACATCCATTCAAGGCTCTTGTTTCCAGATACTGTCAGCAGTTAGGCACACCAATCCCTTTCATTCGGTTCCACACTAAAAATTATTGGTGCCCCAAAACCATCAAGTTTCACCTTGAACAGTGTTGCTATTGACCAGTCTTCTATCACTCGTTAACCTGTACATTCTCACACTCAGCGCCTGATCAGGTTACTCAGTTTAACTGTTTTGGCTGCTTCTTCACTCATAACTCTTGGGGCTGAATCAGCCTCACATTCAAATCAATCATGACCTTACCAAACTGTCAAACTCAAGGGGGCCTGGCTGTATGAAACACACGGTAGTCACCTTATTTCCCCCACCCAGTCACATCATATCCACCGAGTAATTAGTGCCTTACACTCTCCTCTCCATACTCATGGCTCAGCTGCCTGCTTGAACCACGAAACTCTTCACTACCCTCCACCAGCTCAGGGCTCCAACAACCTTCTATCTTTAAACAAGCTTCCTTTAAAGGTTGGCTGCCAGCCACTGGTTGTACTTCCCAATCTCCCACACACAAGTCTGACTTACTTGTAATCTGCTGGCGGCTTGAAGTCAGGGTTGAGGGCAATCATCTCCTGAATGAGGTTGTGCCTCTCCTCTTCCAGCTTCTTCCGAGTTCTGAACTCTCGGGTGTTGAGCCTCTTGCCCTCGCTGTTGTAGATTGGCTCAGGTGAGGGGGACCTGTGCAGGGATTACAAGCCGTCACAACCACCTTACTCGTGAGCTGTGCATCTTAGTAACTCTACTGCAGCAAAATGTTTTTAAAAAGCACCTCTCCTACACTTCCCTAAACTTCTCAAACTTATTTACCACAGTTCTTAAGCACTTGATATGAGACATTGAAATGAGCAAGTTGTTGTTAGCCTGAGCTGAGAATTGTGCTCCTAAATTGTTGAACTGGTTAACACCACTGGCTGTAGACGACAATTACCACTCAAAGTGCTCACGCCCACATCGACATTGTATGGCTGGAGAGGCAGTAAACTACATTAAACTCGAGCTGGTTTTGATTTGTGCTAAAGGCTGTGAACAGGGAGTTAATGAGACAGATTTAAGAAATAATTGAAAAAAAAAATCAGGTAACATTTGTCATTCTAAAACCAACTTGAGGTCAGCTGACCACCACTGGGATACCCCTCTTGTTAACTGAGCGGGCTCAAAAATCCCCAGTGGGAGCCCTCTCCGTATCGTTCAGACCCACACAGAACGTGCTGGAACTGGGGCTAACATGAATCGAGTTGTGTGAGAATGCGTACCCAGCAGAGCTAACCATACGTCAGTGATGCTTTTATTGCAGTGAGTTTCCCTTTCCTTTTGACAAAAATAAAGATTGTTGCTTTATGGAAGCTGAGTTGTTTACTAATAAGCAAAAAGCAAATTGAACCTCACCATGACTCCTCAGGCTCTGCAGTTTGTACCTTCACAGCCCAGATACTAAAACTGTTCAGCAACCTGTCATTGACTCCCTCTATCCCTTGGGTATCCCTGAATTCAAGGCTGATCATTCTAGATGGTTCAGAGTGGAAAACAACCCTCCCCTGAGATAGAGAGAGAAAAGCAAATTACTCTAACTTCACTGAGAGAAACATGAAGAACTCTAATGAGCTGCCAGGGAGTCAAATGTAGCAACTCCATGCCAGCAGACAGGTAGCGCAGAGGGTCAGTGCTGCCAAAGTCTTGTGGGTTCACAGAGGAAGACCGACAGCAGTACATGCTTATCTTATCAAGCTTCGAGATCAGGAGTGCAAACCTAAGGCCTTGGAGGCTGACCCAACTCTATGGATAAGCAGGGATCTGGTCTCTGTTGGAAGTGCCATTCGGAATATACGGGCGCCTGCTGCTGGTAAGGGGCCCGGAGCTGCCCTATCCCAAGCCAACCTTCCCCCGCCCCCCCCACCCCATTTTTTGCTCCACTGGGTGATTTTTGATCTCTGAACACGGACCCAGTCAACAAGAGGTGTGCCTGTGTATATTTTCCTCTCCCTCCCACCCTGTAAGGAACTGAGATCTGTTTGACAACTCAGCAATATAGGGTGGGTGCTGTCTTATTCTGTGACGACCTCATAAGGAGGCAAGACAAAAGGTTAGAGGCTTTGATTACATCTCAAGCTAGCAGATTAGAAATCCACTGGCAACAACATTAAATCTGCACAAAACTCATTTAAAAAATCATATACTAAAACAGAAGAAAAATTAAAAAATATTGCTACTGGCTGACACATGCTTCAGACTGAGAAGTTAAAAAGGAGTTATTCGAGACACTTAACGGCCTTTTCCAGTTTCTTCAGGTATCGATTGATGGGACGCAACCTGTTCTCCCGGACTTACTCAACTAGTTTTGCTAGTCCTCTGAGCAGTTTCTGTGCTAAAGAGACATGTTAAGCCTTGCTAGCAGTCCCAGACTGCTTCGCTTCCCTCTCTCTTTCCTCTTGGATATACAATTAAGTGAAAAAAAAAGTATAAATGGTCAGGAAAAGTACAGCTTCTTTCCAAACCATGCAATACAGGCTTGGATCCCACGTAGCGCACCTGTAAACCCTGCTATTAGTTTAGACTAAATACAAATTTCAAAAGACTTTTTACAAGAGTCGTCAACAAAAGGGGAATTTTGATTAAAAAGGACATGGGTTGGGGGACTGGTTTAGATGTCAATAAAAGTAGGGTTACACATTTCAACCTTGTAAACACAGGCCTCAGCATTTCTAGGGTTGCAATAAATGGTTTCTGCTTTACCAGCAAAATTTGGCACATTACACATCTGATTAAATTAATTTAGTCTAGCTTTCCTTCAAATCTAGTTGCACCAAGTTAACCCAAAGACAAACAAAGCAGAATCCAATCAGACCGAGAGTGAAACCTTTGGCGTGCACGTACAGGAATTGCAAACAGACGTGCATACACCGGTGCAACCCTAAGAACTCGAGGCCTCTTTCTGGATACCTTGCTAGTTAATGAATCATCACCTTTTAGAATCAATAGCTGCTGGTCAAGTACCATCCGTCTCAAGCTAAAACTCGTGCAGCTTCAGCTAACCAAAACCAAATATGATTTTTTTTAAAAAAATTAAGACACTGAGCTACTAAAATGGTCATCAATACGATTACAAAATGGAAAATATTATCAGTCTGCCCTGTGCTAGGAACAGCCAACGGAAAACTACTGGTCCTGCAGCCAGCCATTTCAGACCTACTCCCTATAGAACCCTCCGCTTTTAATTCACATAACCTCAGGGCTGTCTACATTCAGGTCTTTGTGGAGAGTTGATTTGTGAGAATGCAGCAGATTATCCTACATAAAACAAAGCCGCATATACAGAGGAACCTTGACTATCCAAACAGCATGGACGGGAACTTCAGATAATCGAAGTTCCTCTGTACACGAGAAAACATACAGAGGAACCTCGATTATCCGAATATCTCAAGTTCCCGATAATCATTGTCTACAATGATTAAAAATGAACCCGGCTTATTGAAATGCGGAGACATCGATTGGAGCCCAGGTACTGTCTCCAAACGACTGATCGACCGCCTTCTCTCCCCCCCACACTTTCTCTGGAGTTCTACACTGGGGTGCACCCTAAACCCTGCTTCCCCAGATAACCTCTCCAACGTCGTCCTGTACAGGGCAAAGGTGGAACCTGTCAAAAAGCTGCAGTAAAAAGTTGTGTCTGTGCATTTTTGAGATTCACCCCCCAAAAGGCAACAGTAGTCTTACTGTTGGTGTCTAGTCCGGCTACCCTTGGGTGGGTGGGGTTCATGGGGATGGAGGGGCGTGGGCTTGCACGCTCTATGCTGCTGCCGAGTCTCCTTAATGGGGAGTGGACTTAGCAAGTGCTCGGTGTGCGTCAATCCCATTGAACTTATGGGTGGAGGAGCTTCACCAATGCTGCAGGTCCCTTACATACAAGTGTGTGTCTGTCTGCTCAGAAACAAACCCTGAG
Source organism: Chiloscyllium plagiosum (assembly GCF_037043375.1). Taxonomy (NCBI): domain Eukaryota; kingdom Metazoa; phylum Chordata; class Chondrichthyes; order Orectolobiformes; family Hemiscylliidae; genus Chiloscyllium; species Chiloscyllium plagiosum. The sequence continues at coordinate 3,145,314 of NW_028270184.1, read as the reverse complement.
GCAGAGAGGGTGCAAGGCAGGTAGTGCGAGGAGAAAGGAAGCTTCCGAAAACTCCGAGCCCCAGAGTAGCATTGAATCAATTAACTGAATAAGCAATTATCTGAACAAAATAGTGCCCACCCATCTCATTTGAATGATTGATGTTCCTCTGTAATTAACTGTGAAGTGGCTAACCCACTCAACGGGATTGCCGAGTCTCATCACCAAGCCTTATTTTCTCCCTACGCTTTGGAAGGGACTGGATCGCTGGGGTATCGAACTCCCAGTCACCAGTACCAACTGACGATTACCATTCAATGTCTGACCCCAAACTGTTGTGTACTGGGAGGTTTTACAAAAGACACTGTATCCCAGCACAACCATCCCACACGGACAAACACCCGGGCTTTTGTCAATGCAAGGAATAGGAGGCACTGACATCAACAAAGCCACATCAATGTTTAATGGAGGCGAGAGAGGGGAGGTTTCGACTATGGATCAACTGAAGATCTACAGTATGCCTAGTATCAATGTATAACCTGGAAACAAAGGGCATGGGACAGGAGAGGGCAGCTCACAAGCAATAATCAGATTCTATACCAGGACAAGGGAAGTTTCAAGTGCAAATGCTCCAGAGGATAAGCCACCAGAAAAGAGCTCATGCCTACAGAAACTGGACCCCAGGGCAGACCAGGCTCAAACTACAGATGCCCAAGAACCCAGCTAAACTGGCATTTTCAACTGAGAGGCTGGGCAGAGATGCAGGACTTTCCTGGCCCAGTCAATCTGGTGTGTGCCCGGATTGTAGCCATGGATGACACAGTGCCACCACCAACCACCCCAAAAATCTCAATCTGCCCATGAGAAGTGAAAGCCCGGGTTGCTCCATGGCAGGGAGGTCACTTACGAAAGGGAATCTGTATTTGACAAGTACCCAACAGAAATATGTATACAGCTCCAGTGAGGAGTGTCTTTGTTGACTGGCACGCACACATAGCCCTTAAGCTGGCCCCTCTTCTGCCACACTAACAGCTAAAAGCAGGAGGGCTGACAGGACCAGTGGATTTCCTAAACAATTGGGAGTATTATTGGCTGTTGGCGAACACTCGAGAAAGGCAGGTCAGAACAAGAAAGCCAACATGTTTTTCTCATCAGTGCAAACAAATAAAAAAATTAAAATTTCTGTTACTCATTTAAGAACTTATTTTACAGTTTAACAACTACTCCAGGACAGCTGTGGTCACTTCCTAACAGCACCAAGCGAAAGGGGCAGCAAACCAAAAGAGGAAAACAATAAATAAAATTTTCACCAATTCAAAAGTTGAACCAAAACCAGCACCGGAAACTGCCCAAACTACAATGGGATTGAAATTGTTGATGTATTCATTATTAATTGAAAATAAAACCGTTAAGTAAGCAAATGGAGAACAAAATAAATTCTGAATTACATTTGCTGTTTTAAAAAGGCTCTGAGGCAAGTCACTATTCACCAAGCACTGATAGAGATCAAGGTGCGTTGCACCCACTGAACACATTTAGAATGAGATATTGGGAGAAAACAGTAATGTTAACGAGGTTGGCCTGAGATCTGGTTAAGCTGATAGCAGTGAGCGAGAAGGGACAAAGAGGTTATAGTCGGAATCGGAGGGTGGCCTCAAGATGGACGCACACAACACTAGAGGAGAAAGAGCCAAGTCATAGAGATTCAACTGCAGGAACTCTCCCCCTACATTGCCGATGGTACTGCCTTTTGTTTTGTGGGGAGAAAAGAGGAGGGTCCTGCTAGATGGGAAAGGTTGACTGGGCCTTTTTGCTTTGACTCCAGACACCTTGCTACTTTCAGGAAACAGTGGGGTTCTCATTCTGGGGAAGAAAACCCAGTACAGCTGTTTCCCACCAGGTGATATGTTGGATTAACAAAGCTCACTACCTGGAACAAATCAAAGTGTCACAGCAGTTGCAGGGTAGGTGGTGGGGGAGGAGGAGGCACTTAGGTTCCATAAAATCGCAAACTTAATGAAGACAAATTAGGTAACTTCCCTGCCTTCATTGGAAACAATGCTTTGAAGAGAGGTCAAGCCAAATCTGTTCCTGCTTTGGGTGAGAGGGTGGGGAATATCAATTGGGGTGACACAGTGGCTCAGTGGTTAGCACTGCTACCTCACAGCACCAGGGACCCAGGTTGGATTCCCATCTCGGGTGACTGTGTGGAGCTTGCACATTCTCCCCGTGTCTGTGTGGGGTTTCCTTCGGGTGCTCAGGTTTCCTCCCACAGTCCAAAAATGTGCAGGTTAGGGTGGATTGGCCGTGGGGAATTGTCCCATCGCGTCCAGGGATGTGCAGGTTAGGGTGGATTGGCCGTGGGAAATTGTGCCATCGCGTTGAGGGATGTGCAGGTTAGGGTGGATTGGCCGTGGGAAATTGTCCCATCGCGTTGAGGGATGTGCAGGTTAGGGTGGATTGGCCATGGGAAATTGTCCCATCGCGTCCAGGGATGTGCAGGTTAGGGTGGATTGGCCATGGGAAATTGTCCCATCGCGTCCAGGGATGTGCAGGTTATGATGGATTGGCCGTGGGAAATTGTCCCATCGCGTCCAGGGATGTACAGGTTAGGGTGGATTGGCCGTGGGAAATTGTCCCATCGCGTCCAGGGATGTGCAGGTTAGGGGGGATTGGCCATGGGAAATTGTCCCATCGCGTCCAGGGATGTGCAGGTTAGGGTGGATTGGCCATGGGAAATTGTCCCATCGCGTCCAGGGATGTGCAGGTTAGGGTGGATTGGCCATGGGAAATTGTCCCATCGCGTCCAGGGATGTGCAGGTTAGGATGGATTGGCCGTGGGAAATTGTCCCATCGCGTCCAGGGATGTACAGGTTAGGGTGGATTGGCCGTGGGAAATTGCCCATAATGTGAGGTGTATTAGTTAGGGGTAAATACAGAGCAGGGGAATGGGTCTGGGTGAGATGCTCTTTGGAGAGTCGGTGTGGGCTTGTTGGGCCAAATGGCCTGTTTCCATACTGTAGGAAATCTAATCTAAATTACCTAACAAGGAGTTTGGAGCGGATGCAAAAGGGAAATGGGAGAAATTGTCGTACAAGGCAAGAATGAGGAAGGTAGAAAGGTAAAGAAAGACACCAAGGGAGGGAGGAAGGGAGACAGCCAACACATTACATGGCAAAGTGGCCAGCATTAGCTGCTGTGCGGCTGTCAGATTTCAACTCTCCGGTTACTGTCTTGCCCTGAACTACCCCATTCCTTGAAAGAAATCAACAGAAAACTGAGACCACAGCTGTCCCTCACCCCCAGTTCATTTTATGTTTTAAGTTTTAAAAGAAAATGATTAAACCTTTAACCTCAAGAGAACAAAATAAATGTAAATGGTGACCATTTCCATTCCTGTACTGAAAATAGCATTAAGGTAAAAGGATACCATAAACATGAGATTATCCAATTCCAATAACAAACCACATCACACATTTCTTATGCGATGACACCAAGTATTGAAAAGGAAAATTGTTACTGTCAGCTGGTTTAAAACTTTCCCAACCTGTCCTCAGGGTTTGGGGGGATACCAAGGTCTCCAGTACGCAGTTTGCGGGTCAGGTCTTCAATCTGAAGTTGCACTGGAAGAAACCAGGTTAGGAAAAAAAGGACGGAAAAGAAAAGTTACATAAATTCTCAAATCGTTATCAAAACACAGCACGGAGCTTTGGAGGCACAGTGCAATGAACGTTTCAAAAACAGCATCAACATTTCGTCAAAAATAAAACAAGATATCGGTAATGAAATTTAAGACACCAACTTGCAACACAATCCTAACACAGGGTAATTTTTAAAACACGTGCTCTGTAACAGTATCAAAAAGAACAGGATTACAGCTAGGAAAGGTCCATATTAGGGTTGCCACAATACAAAAACAATTTTGTTAGAAGTACAAAGTTTAATTTGAGTCCGTAGTTTGCTGCTCCTTCAGGGCTGGAAGGATTAATTTCCGTTATGTTCGGATTGATTAAAGTAGGTCTTCCGGCCTACCTGTCACTCTGTCAGGAGTAAAAAAGGCAATCCTAAACAGTAAACTTGTAAAGAACAATTAATTTTTCAGGTGCATTTTCCCAAAGTAACAGCTCAGCAGTAAGTATCCGAAAATATCCACTGCAGACATGTCCATTTCGGGTACACAGGAAGCTTGACAATGCAGTAAAGTGCAATCCAATTTCCATGTATCTAACAGAGCTGGGGAGAAGCTACAGCAAGACGAATCGAATGCATTGGTGGCCCATCGGATCAGGATTCGGGCAAGTGGGGAGAAATGTGATACTTCCAGCCCTGTTGCTGCCGCCAGTCACACCTGTTCATTCAACCTCTCGGATCATCTAGAGTTCAATTTGAAAGCTAGGTAGAACCTGCTAATTTTAACTTAATGCTCAAGAACAAGGCAGTGTTGGAACCTGGTAGTCATGCACAGCGCTTTCAGTAAAAGACAAACCTTAGTAAAGCTAAAGAGGGGCAAAAACATTTTATCTTGGCAAGGAAATGAATCAATTAATTAAAAGCTCTTCAAACATTCAAAAACACATTATAAACTGAGTAACCTGAAAAATGGCAATGTCGGAAACCAGGCGAGACACTGAATAATGATTACTGATCCGTGTTAAGATGACATAAGTCTGATTTCAATCTGTCACCACCTTACTAAGGGGTCAGACAGAAATGTGAAGAGGGCTGACTTAACCTTCAACACTGTTCACTTTTGCCAGTTGAAAAGGAGGGACTGAAACAGGGCATATCTTTTCACTTCATCAGACAACAGCAACTGGTCAACAGGAATAAAAGCTGCACTACCTGACACCTCAAACCCAAGTGAACACCATATACATTTCAGCAGTAAAAGATGACAAAGTATTTCAATCAAACGGACGGCAGTGTATCAGCTCAACATCATATTCTGCAGAAGCCTCTCTTCTGGCACAGTTTATAGACAAATTGCAGGCTTAGCAATGAGCAGCAATCATCTCAGTTGAACATTTTTGTCAACTAGCCTATTCCATTAAGAATTCTGTGCGCAACTCTCCATGATTGCATGACCAACTGTCTTCAGAAGCTAGCGTGTCAGGGACAACTTTCACCTTTTCAGCTCTCCAGACTGGAGGGTTTGGTGAGATAGAGGAATGAAAAGCTCCAACATTGTAAATTTCAATCAATCAATCTGGCTGTTCAGAAGCAGGTCTTAACAAGAGGAAGAGAACAGGGCAGGGTGGGGGGGCAGATTCTGAAACTGTATCACTGGCCCATCAATACCATGTGAGTGCTCTCACCACGACACAGAAAAATCAGAAGTGTCACACAAAATAGAAGCTGTGAACGTCAAGATAGGAGCGGGGTCTGGGCAATTCCTCACCTGCTGGTGAGGAGGGACAAGTTGGGTAAACTGCTACCTGTTAAAACAACCCATCTTAAAAAAATTCACAGAAAATTAATGAAACTGTTTGGTGATACCAATGATATGTCAAGCGTTTGAATGAGAGATGCGTTTTTGGCTGTAAAATTGATTGCATCAGAGGACCAGAGTTCAAAGTGTAGGTTAAAATGACCTGCTCCTGTACAGTGCCTGCCTTATGTACACCAGTTCAGGATTTGACCCTGTCCCTCCTTTGACGTGAAAGGCAGAGGGCTGAGTGGTCAATCTGGATATGGGTTGCTCGAGAATCTGTCCATGCTGTCACTGGTCACACATTTTCAGACAGAAAAACTTGGCTCTCATGGGCAGTGTCGTCACTAGGTTCCTCTCATCTGGCAGACTGCGAGCACCAGGGGACAACCTGACCTAACTGATGCACCTTCAGCAAAAATATCATCCACCAGCACTCCCAAATTCCAGACAGCCACAAATAGAGAACTGTGCTTCCATATGTCGTCAGCCCCCTCGCTTGAGATCCAACTGAATGTTATGCAGTCATTTCGTGACAACCCCACCCTCCCAAACCTGGTTGGCGCCCTAGTGACAACACCACCATCAATTTGAGAGCTTGGCCGCATAAAATCTGGATACATTTGCAAAAGTTGGTTAAAAACATCCTGTTTCACGTCTGTAAAAGCAGAAGCTATGAGCGCCAAAGTAAGGAGGCAGCGGATAGAATGTCACCGAGTTGTAACTGATTATTGTGGCATCCCCAATATATCTAAATAACCTTAAAAGACATTACAGCAGTTTATACATCGCATTTATAAAGAAACTTTTGCATCTGAACATTTGCAGCACACTCTTCTTTTTAAAATGATTACACTTTTGAATTAAGACTTGGATTACCTTTAGAAACAATGAACAGGCAGCATAAGTGGGTTAAATCCTTACCGATATAAGCACGCTCCTGATCACGGGTCAGTCCAGGTGGAATCACAGTCGGCATCCCAGGAATGACTGTTTTCTGATCCGAAGTCTCATTGCTCCAGCGACTTCTTTTCCTCCTCTTCTGTCCAAAGTCATCTTTAAAATAATTTTTAAAAGAAAAAAAAAACACCAGGAACGTGAGTATCGGCTGCGCGCAAAACCGGCGAGGGGATCCTCCTCACGCCTACAATTCTCGCGGGCAGATCCAAGGTGCGATGCATTTCCTGGAAGCCCACCCCCGTAACCCCTGTGACATGTTTACATAGCAAGCCGCCTGTTGTAATTCGGGTATTCACTATACCGAAAGGACTCTGGGAGACTGCCAGCAGCGCCGCCCCAGTGGCGGGAGGCCAGGACTGCAGCGTGACCTGTTTACATAGGAAAGCTCCCATGGTAGCGACAGAAACGCCCGCAATTAATAAATCCAAAGGACACATGGACAGAAAGAAAGGGAATCGACATGTGTGAGGGGGGGGGAATAAGCGTGTTTAAATAAAGTGGAGCGGGGGAAAAAGACAGGGATGGGCGAACACTTATGTCAAAAGGATGAAATTCAAACAAATTTAAGCCAGAATAGGTTTAGTTACTGGAATAGGTTTAAATACAACGAAATGGACAGAAGAAAAAAGGAAACAAACACAAACAAAACGAAGAAAGAGACGAATAAAGACAAAACAAAACGATGAGTTTCTCTTATTTTCTCAGCTCGGTCACAGGGACATCCCTGTACTTCACTCACCGTCGAGCGCCGGGCTCTCGATACCGCGTTTGTTGCCCACGGCCTGCAGCATTTTACCGCCCGCGGGGGAGGTGTGGGCCCCGCTCGCCATTTCCCTCTCACTTCACCCACACCGTCCCCGGGGGAGAGGGGGAGGGGGGGGGCTGAGGGTAACCCCGACCCCTCACCGAGCCGCCCGAAACCCCCGCCGCCGGCCAGGGGAGGTCCAAAGCTGAGGTAAAGGAGCGGCGGCTCAGAGCGGGGAAGCCCGCAAGGCCGCGGAGGGAACGCCGGAGACTGAGCGGCGTCGGCGCCACAACATGGCGGCCGCGGCCTCAGGGAGACGGTTTGACGAACGGTGGAGTGGGGCGGGTACGTCCGGCGCACCGCCACCGCGCGGACGACCCTATTGGACGGGGTGGGTGGGGGGGGCGCACTTCGTCACGTAGGATCCACAGGTCCCATTGGTCGGATCGCCCGTCCGTCAGGCGGAAACTCGCCTCCCAGTGGCCGAGGCCACCGTCTAACGTAGCGATTGGTGGGGATGTCCATCCATCAGCGGAGGAACCGTCTCCCATTGGGTAAGGCTCCCGTCCCTCAGATACAAACTGAGGATAGGCCCGTTTCCACGTACGTCGGACCGTCACCCCTTCCGCTCCCTACTGATTGGTCGGAACCAGCCTTTGAACGGACCTCTAACTCTCATTGGTCGGGGCACCCGACTGAAAGGTTGGAACCAAGGACGACTATTGGGGGCGGCGGCTGTCCGTCAAAAAACCGGAAACACGTAGCCCTTGATTGACAGGCGCCGGAGGGAAAGCCGTAGCAAGACAATCACCCCCGCCCCTACAAGCCACCCCATCCCCCAACAGCCGCCTCACCTCGCTCCCGCGGCGCCTGACCGAACGAAGACATCATAAAGAAGCGGCCCGGCTCTTCCATCGGAAGGTCAGTAGGCGATTGTGGGTGACTTTTTTTTGTTTGCCTTTGCCTCGTCTACTTGGTCTGGGTGTTGGAGCCGGGTGCTGTGCTCTAACGGACTCGCTAACGTCCGGGCCTCGGGGAGGGTTCCTTTCACTCGACCTCGAGCATCTTCGCGCGGCGGAATAGGCCGGACTGTACTCCGCATGCGCCGCGCTCTCCCGAGGACCCGCCCCCGCCCCCTCACGGATCGCCCTTTCCGATTAGCCGTCAGCGCCGTCAGTCAGCCGTGGACCGACACCCGATTGGCCGCAGCGCCCGTCCGTCACGGGCTCCCTCTTCCACCTGCCCCGCCCTCCGAACGATCCCTTTGTTCGTGTCCCCACCCCTCCCTCTGATTGGCCGCCGTCGGTGGCCGGGCCATCGGTCTTTCCCTAGCCTTCCGATTGGTCCACCCGCACGTCTATCTCCCTGTGTCCCACTCCGATTGGGTGGCGATGCCCAACCGGTCTCTGCATGGGGGGGGTCACCTGACCTGACCCGGAAATGTCAACTCTGCTTGCTCTCTGCCCACATGCTGCCAGAGTTGAGAGTGTGGTGCTGGAAAAGCACAGCACAGCACAGCAGGTCAGGCAGCATCCTAGGAGCAGGGAGAGTCAACGTTTTGGCCATCAGTTAAAAATCACCCAACACCAGGTTATAGCCCAACAGCTTTATTTGGGAAGCACTAGCTTTCGGAGCGCTGCTCTTTCACCAGGAGGTTGCGCAAAATCTTTCCTGATTTAGATTAGGTTAGATTCCCTACGGTGTGGAAACAGGCCCTTTGACCCAACTAATCCAAACCGACCCTCCGAAGAGTAACCCACCCAGACCCATTTCCCTCTGACTAATGCACCTAACATCACTGGCAATTTAGCACGGCCAGTCCACCTGACCTGCGCATCTTTTGGACTGTGCGGGGAAACCCACGCAGACACTGGGAGAATGTGCAGACTCCACACAGACAGTCACCTGAGGTTGGGATCCTGGTGCTGAGAGGCAGCAGTGCTAACCACTGAGCCTCTGATGAAGGGCTTATGACCGAAACATTAATTCTACTGCTCCTCAGTTGCTGCCTGACCTACTGTGTGCTTTTCCAGTGTCGTGCTCTTCGACTCTGATCTCCAGCATCTGCAGTCTTCACTTTCACCCACACATGCTGCCAGACCTCCTTAGCTTTTCCCGTGAATTTCTGAATTCCTGCATTTTTTTAAGGTTTATTTTAAACTGAATTAGAATCAGCTTTATTGTCACATGAACTCAGACGAGTACGGTGAAAAGTTAGAGCACCAGGAGCAGATTAGAGCCGGACAGCACGGGTGAGTCAGAAATCTCACAAGAACAGGCTGCAATCAAACACAACACCAAGTTACAAACTGGTGATTTCTGACTTTGCCCACCTCGCTCCATCATACAGCATGGAAACAGACCCTTCGGTCTGTGCCAACCAGATATCCTAACCTAATCTAGTCCCATTTGGCCCATATCCCTCCAAACCCTACCTATTCATATACCCATCCAGATGCCTTTTAATTTTTGTCATTGCACCAGCCTCCACTACCACCTCTGGCAGCTCATTCCATACAAGCACCACCCTCTGCGTGAAAATGTTTCCCCTGAGGTACCTTTTAAATCTTTCCCCTCTCACCTTAAACCTCTGGATTTGGTCTCCCCTACTCTGGGGAAAAGACCTTGTCTATTCACCCTATCCTTGCCCCTCGTGATTTTGTAAATCTCTATAAGGTCACTCCCCTCTTCTAATACTCCAGGGAAAACAGCCCCAGCCTATTCAGCCTCTCCCTGTAATTCAAACCTTCCAACCCTGGCAACATCCTTTTCTAAACCCTTTTAAGTTTCACAACATCCTTCCTATAGCAGGGAAACCAGAGTTGCACACAGTATTCCAAATGGGAATTCTTGAGTACAAATTGGAGTGGCATGGTGACTCAGTGGTTAGCATTGCTGCCTCACAGCACCAGGAACCCGGGTTCAATTCCAGCCACTGGCGTCTATTTGGATTTTGCACATTCTCCCCTTGTCTGCATGGGTTTATTCTGGGTACTCCAGTTTCCTCCCACATTCCAAAGATCCACAGGTTAGGTGAGTTGGCCGAGCTAAATTGACTTGTAGTGTTCAGGAATGTGAAGGTTAGGTGCTTTAGTCAGGGGTAAATATGGGATAATAGGGTAAGTGAATGGGTCTGGGAGGGTTTGTCTTCGGAGGGTCAGAGGGGACTTGTTGAGCCGAAGGGCCTGTTTCCATACTGTAGGCCTTCTATTATATGCAATTAAAATCATAGGATCCCTACTGTGTTGAGACTGTCACCCATCTCCTTCTGGAATGTGCCTTTGCAAAGGAAGTCTGGAGAGAGATGCAGTGGTTTTTGTTGAAGTGCTTCCCGAGCAGCTCCGTGGCTTGGGATTCCGTACTGTACAGTCTGTTCTCTGGGGTGCGCACCGAGACAGACATCAACTGCTCCTGGAGGATCATCACCTCGGTGCAAGATGCTCTTTGGTCTGCCCGAACCTTGTTAGTCTTCCAGAATAAAGAGTTGACCTTGACCGAGTGTTGCAGACAGCACATTCCAAGGTCCAGGACTATGTGCGAAAGGACCGTTTTAAAAAAAATTGAATTGGAATCAGCTTTATTGTCACATGAACGCATGAGTATGGGACAGTTACTGCCAAGGTAGAGTGAGAAAAGACCACTGTCTGAGGTCTTCCTGCTGATGGTAAAATGGGATCCATTCAGTTATTGGACCTTCCCAGTGTCTCCAGTAAATGTAAATATTAGAACTGTATCTGGAAGAGGGGCCTTTGGTTTTTTTGGATAAAGTTGCAGTCCACAATGTTTTGTTCATTTACTTGATAAGCAACTGTACAGAACCAAGTGGTGTTGTGACAACATATATGTACAAAGAGATTTTTTTTATGAATGAAAAATATTTTTGCAATAAACAAATTTCTCTACAGTGTAGAAGCAGGCTGTTCTGGCTATTGAGTCCACACCTACTGAAGGGCATTCCCCCCCCCCCCCCCCCCGCCAGGCGCACTCCCCCTGCACCCTGCTATGTAACCATGCATTTTCCGTGTCTAATCCACCTAGCCTGCACACTGTGGGCAACTTAGATTGTTGCAAGGTTTGTAGCTCAGATTGGGTTTAAGGCGTAGGTTTGCTCGCTGAGTTGTAGGTTTGATATCCAGGCGTTTCATTACCTGGCTAGGTAACATCATCAGTGGCGACCTCCAAGTGAAGCCACTGATGATGTTACCCAGCCAGGTAATGAAACGTCTGGATATCAAACCTACAGCTCTGCGAGCAAACCTACACCCTATTTAGATGATTAGATTCCCTACAGTATGGAAACAGGCCCTTCGGCCCAACAGGTCCACACCAACTCTCCGGAGAGTAACCCACCCAGACCCATTCTCCTGTGACTAATACACCTAGCACTATGGGCAATTTAGCACGGACAATCCACCCTAACCTACACATCTGTGGACTGTGGGCAGAAACCAGAGCACCCAGAGGAACCCCACGCAGACACGGACTGTGGAAATTTGACACGGTCGCCCAAGGCTGGAATCGAAACTAGGTAGAGTTGGGCTGCAATGCTCACCACTGATGGCAGTCAATTCTTCGGGAGAGAACGAATTTAGAAAAATGAAGAGATAAAAGAAATGAAAAGTGACCTTTTATAAGTTGGTTTTACCTTTTCTTTAAAGTTCTCCCTTTTAACTAAATGAGGGAGAACATTCTGGAAGGAGACAGGTTGGTGTGATCATGGGAGGGTGGAATAGAAATGTCCTGGCACAGTTCTCGCACCTTTAAGATTGGAAATGACCTGCAGATTTTTTGAGACTGAAATGGGGATTGAAAGAAGTGCTGAGTGAAGGAGTGAGGATGTGTAACAGCGAGCAGGATGCCGGTGAGGTTCTCTCCCTTTCAGAGGGAAGGGAACAGAACTGATGAGGTTTCTGGGATGTGAAGGCACAAGGAGTTGCTGAGGTGGGCCTTGCTTGTCTAAGGCAGGTCCGAACGACTCTGACTGAATGGAATGACCGTTTCAAGGACGTAGCCAAGTTTCAGCTGCATGTGGCAGGGAGACGGGGACTACACGGGGAGCAGCAGAACGGGGCCCATTTGTAACTACGTGGGGAGCACCGGAACGGGTCCCATTTGTAACTACGTGGGGAGCACCAGAACGGGGCCCATTTGTAACTACGCGGGGAGCACCAGAACGGGGCCCATTTGTAACTACGCGGGGAGCACTGGAACGGGGCCCATTTGCAACTACGCGGGGAGCACCGGAACGGGGCCCATTTGTAACTGCGCGGGGAGCACCGGAACGGGGCCCATTTGTAACTACGTGGGGAGCACCAGAACGGGGCCCATTTGTAACTACGTGGGGAGCACCGGAACGGGGCCCATTTGTAACTACGCGGGGAGCACCAGAACGGGGCCCATTTGTAACTACGCGGGGAGCACCGGAACGGGGCCCATTTGTAACTACGTGGGGAGCACCAGAACGGGGCCCATTTGTAACTACGCGGGGAGCACCAGAACGGGGCCCATTTGTAACTACGCGGGGAGCACCGGAACAGGGCCCATTTGTAACTGCGTGGGGAGCACCGGAACGGGGCCCATTTGTAACTACGCGGGGAGCACCGGAACGGGGCCCATTTGTAACTACGTGGGGAGCACCAGAACGGGGCCCATTTGTAACTACGTGGGGAGCACCGGAACGGGGCCCATTTGTAACTACGCGGGGAGCACCGGAACGGGGCCCATTTGTAACTACGTGGGGAGCACCGGAACGGGGCCCATTTGTAACTACGCGGGGAGCACCGGAACGGGGCCCATTTGTAACTACGCGGGGAGCACCGGAACGGGGCCCATTTGTAACTACGCGGGGAGCACCGGAACGGGGCCCATTTGTAACTACGCGGGGAGCACCGGAACGGGGCCCATTTGTAACTACGCGGGGAGCACCGGAACGGGGCCCATTTGTAACTACGCGGGGAGCACCAGAACGGGGCCCATTTGTAACTACGCGGGGAGCACCGGAACGGGGCCCATTTGTAACTACGTGGGGAGCACCAGAACGGGGCCCATTTGTAACTACGTGGGGAGCACCGGAACGGGGCCCATTTGTAACTACGCGGGGAGCACCGGAACGGGGCCCATTTGTAACTACGTGGGGAGCACCGGAACGGGGCCCATTTGTAACTACGCGGGGAGCACCGGAACGGGGCCCATTTGTAACTACGCGGGGAGCACCGGAACGGGGCCCATTTGTAACTACGCGGGGAGCACCGGAACGGGGCCCATTTGTAACTACGCGGGGAGCACCGGAACGGGGCCCATTTGTAACTACGCGGGGAGCACCAGAACGGGGCCCATTTGTAACTACGCGGGGAGCACCGGAACGGGGCCCATTTGTAACTACGTGGGGAGCACCAGAACGGGGCCCATTTGTAACTACGTGGGGAGCACCGGAACGGGGCCCATTTGTAACTACGCGGGGAGCACCGGAACGGGGCCCATTTGTAACTACGTGGGGAGCACCGGAACGGGGCCCATTTGTAACTACGCGGGGAGCACCGGAACGGGGCCCATTTGTAACTACGCGGGGAGCACCGGAACGGGGCCCATTTGTAACTACGCGGGGAGCACCGGAACGGGGCCCATTTGTAACTACGCGGGGAGCACCGGAACGGGGCCCATTTGTAACTACGTGGGGAGCATCGGAACGGGGCCCATTTGTAACTACGTGGGGAGCACCGGAACGGGGCCCATTTGTAACTACGTGGGGAGCATCGGAACGGGGCCCATTTGTAACTACGCGGGGAGCACCGGAACGGGGCCCATTTGTAACTACGCGGGGAGCACCGGAACGGGGCCCATTTGTAACTACGCGGGGAGCACCGGAACGGGGCCCATTTGTAACTACGCGGGGAGCACCAGAACGGGGCCCATTTGTAACTACGCGGGGAGCACCAGAACGGGGCCCATTTGTAACTACGTGGGGAGCACCGGAACGGGGCCCATTTGTAACTACGCGGGGAGCACCGGAACGGGGCCCATTTGTAACTACGCGGGGAGCACCGGAACGGGGCCCATTTGTAACTACGTGGGGAGCACCAGAACGGGGCCCATTTGTAACTACGTGGGGAGCACCAGAACGGGGCCCATTTGTAACTACGTGGGGAGCACCAGAACGGGGCCCATTTGTAACTACGTGGGGAGCACCGGAACGGGGCCCATTTGTAACTACGTGGGGAGCACCAGAACGGGGCCCATTTGTAACTACGTGGGGAGCACCAGAACGGGGCCCATTTGTAACTACGTGGGGAGCACCGGAACGGGGCCCATTTGTAACTACGTGGGGAGCACCGGAACGGGGCCCATTTGTAACTACGCGAGTGGGTGACCCATTCCACACACCCACCACCCTCTGTGTGAAAACGTTGTTCCTTCGGTCATTTTAATATCTTCCCCTCTTGCCTATGTTCTCTAATTATGCACTTCCCCACCCCACGGAAAAGACCTTGTCTATTTATGCCCCCTCTCCATGCTCCTCATGATTTTGTAAAGGTCACCCCTTCTATAAGGTCACCCCTCAGCATCCGACGCTCCAGGGAAAACAGCCCCAGCCTATCCCTGTAGCTCAAACCCTCCAATTTTGGCAACACCCTTTTCTGCACGTTTTCAAGTTTCACAACATCCTTCCTACAGTAAGGGAAACCAGACTTGAAGGCGGTAGATGAACTGGGGGAGAAACATAATCTCGTTCGGAACGGGCTGTAACTGAGCCGAGACAAGTGCCCCATCAGAAAATCAACTTACAATTTAATCCACACACAACTTAAATAATACTTAACAAAAGGCTCTGTTATTCCCCCCCCGCCCCCCAGCCTGCTGTCTTCCTGAGGTTTCCACTGCTCTTGTCTGGATTTCTGCACGTGCCGCCTGTATCCTCAGCCCCAGTGTCAGTAGGTGCTCTCGTGACCAGTCAGGATGTAGAGGTTGCTGTGGGCTGTGGGTTTTTCTGTGGGGGTACTCTCCAGAATGATATCCCTGCAAACAATGACACAGCGCAAACATTAGGCAGCAGTTAGCGAGATGTACAGCCGACCAGGTATCCCAACCCAATCTAGTCCCATTTCCCAGCACCCGGCCCATATCCCTCCAAACCCTTCCCATTCATATACCCATCCAAACGCCTCTTAAATGTTGCAATTGTACCAGCCTTCACCACATCCTCTGGCAGCTCATTCCATACACGTACCGCCCTCTGTGTGAAAAAGTGACCAAGGGTTGGAATCCCTCCATCCCCTCACAATGGATACTCAGCCTGTCTTCTACTCACCGCCCATCTCTTCACTTTATCGCCCATTTCCCCATTTAGCAACCCCAACATTGAGTAGTTGATGCTGAGCCAGTGGAAGTTTGTTCACCGATGACCCTTTGTGACAGTTTAAAGCAACTGGTCCAGAACTGCAGTGAGGTAACGGTGCAGAATAGTTACAGTGCCCTCTGGCAGCTCTATCCTGTCATGCAGATCTCCCAACATCCCCCCCCCCCGACCCCCACACAGTATCCAAGTAACCATCCAGTGCCCTTGGGATTGCTTTGGTTTTGTCTTGTTTCCAGCCAGCACGTTCCCTCAGGTCTGGAGTCACGCACAGGCCAAACCCCCATTGAGGAGAAACTGTTTCCCCCTCACCCGTCTGCCCCATCACCTCCCCCCTGCCTCCGGCAGTTACGATTGATTCTGGGTGGGTGGGCAGTTGCCAGGAGGTGGACTGCCGATGTTCACGTCTCCTCTGAAAGGGCTTGCGTCCTCCACCCCAACCCAGTTCCAGGCCCCCCCCCCCCCGGGTGGAACTCTGGTCGTTTTTGCGAGGTGGTCGAACCCTGGGTGGCATTACTGTCCCTCCCTAAGCCTGCCCGCCTCTTTTCGGCAGGCGAAGTGTTCTCTCCGCTGTTCGACTGCGGTAGGCACCACGTCAGACCCGCAGTCACCCGTCCGCATTGCCTCAGTCGAGCACCCCTCCCTGGGGGCAGGACCGAACCAGCTGCTCACCTCTGGGTTCCCAGTACACGGAACATTCTCGTCTCATCTGTTATCTCCTGGGTAATCTGCAGAAGGCAATTGGAAAGATGTGCATTAGTCTCCCACCCATTCACAGCATCGCCAGCCTGTTGTTGAAGGAAACATACCTGCATTTCCATATCGCCCCTTGGAGCGAGGTGAAACATTTGACTTGTATCGGGGCGGCTCAGTGGTCAGCCCCGCTGCCTCACAGCGCCCGGGACCTGGGTTCAAATCAAGCCTCTGGCGAGTTATTGGAAGGATATTATTAAACCGGAGATGGTTCAGAAGAGATTGGCTGGGTATGGAAAATTTACGAGGGTTTGATTCCATCCTCGGGCAACTGTCTGGGTAGAGTTTGCATATTCCCCAGTATCTGCGTCGGTTTGCTCCGGTTTCCTCCCACAGTCCAAAGATGTGCAGGTTAGGGTGGGTTGGCCGTGGGAAATTGTCCCATAGTGTCCAGGGATGTGCAGGTTAGGGTGGATTGGCCATGGGAAATTGTCCCGTAGTGCCCAGGGATGTGCAGGTTAGGGTGGATTGGCCGTGGGAAATTGTCCCATAGTGCCCAGGGATGTGCAGGTTAGGGTGGGTTGGCCGTGGGAAATGTCCCGTAGTGCCCAGGGATGTGCAGGTTAGGGTGGGTTGGCCGTGGGAAATTGTCCCATAGTGCCCAGGGATGTGCAGGTTAGGGTGGGTTGGCCGTGGGAAATTGGCCTGTAGTGTTCAGGGATATTCAGGTTAGGGTGGGTTGGCCATGGGAAATTGTCCCGTAGTGCCCAGGGATGTGCAGGTTAGGGTGGGTTGGCCATGGGAAAATGTCCCATAACCTGCACATCCCTGGGCACTATGGGACAATTTCCCATGGCCAACCCACCCTAACCTGCACATCCCTGGGCACTATGGGACAATTTCCCACGGCCAACCCACCCTAACCTGCACATCCCTGGGCACTAGTGTGGGTTGGCCGTGGGAAATTGGCCCATAGTGTCCAGGGATGTGCAGGTTAGGGTGCGTTGGCCGTGGGAAATTGGCCTGTAGTGTTCAGGGATCTGTAGGTTGGGGTGGATTAGTCTGGGGAGCATGTGGACTAATAGGATAGGGGGAATGGGTCTAGGTGGGTTACTCTTTGGAGGGTCGATGTGGGCTTGTGTAGGGATTCTATGTATGGAATCTGGGCTTGTGAACTTCTGTAATGGATAGTTTTGGGAAGTTGGTTGTTTTGAGCTTTTCCTGAACTGTCTGTATTTTATTTAACATCCAGACCATCTGTAATCCTGCCCCAACTCTTAATATCCCACTGAACTGACTCCCGGTTTCGTTATTGTGAAATAAATGTTCATGGGATTTGGATGTCACCAGCAAGGGCCAGCATTTATCGCCCATCTGTATAGCCCACAGGGCAGTTAAGGGTCAACCACATTGCTGTGTGGATTGGAGTCATGTGTAGGCCAGGCCAGGTGAGGTGAGGACGGCAGATTTCCTTCCCCGAAGGGCATAGTGACCCAGGTGGGTTTCATCGTTTTACACCAGTCTCTTTATTCCAGATTTTTTTTGTTGTAGTTGAACTCCAATCTCACCACGGTTTGTGTGAAGATTTGTAGCCTGGGTCCTGGCGGTGATAGTTGTGGGTATGTTCACTGAGCTGGGACGTTGGTGTGCAGATCTTTCGTCCCCTGCCTCGGTGACATCTTCAGGGCTTCGGAGCCTCCTGTGAAGCTGTTCTGTGTCTTCTGGAATTTTATTTGGTTCCCTTTCTGCTGCTTCCGGTTGGTCGTTGTAGTGGCCGGAATATTGGGTGTGCCGTGGTGGGATTTGAACTTACAATCCCAGAACGTTGGGGTTCTGGGTCACTAGTCCAGTGACATTACCATTATATCACCACCTTTTCCCCTCCACCCCCAAATACCCCGGATAGTGAGCTGGTCAGTGCTCTGTGGAATGTACCCCCCCCCCCCAGCCTACACAAACAAACCTTCACAGCACTAACCCATATCCATTTTTTTTTTTGTTTGGAACGTTAGAATGTTTTAGGTCACTAATGTACGTTATGCACTGTTTCTCAACATGTTCTCGGGCAGGGCACAGCAAGCTCCCACAAGCAGCAAAGTCAGAAGGACTCAGAGTGTTTGTTTTGCTGCACCCCCCCCCACCCCCTCTGCTCAAGTTTCAGGACATTACCTCATTCGAGTGAAGACTCTGGCCTTGCATCCCGTGTCTCCAAAATGCTAGGACGCTGTCCTGCAGGCAGACTGCACAAGTGGAAAACAGTGGCGTCAGTAAGCACACAGTGCTCCCCCATTCTCCCCCCCCCCCCCCCACCTGGCCTTGCTCCGATTCCCAAACACAGCCTACTGAAGTACAGCATGGAAACGGACCCAACAGTCCAACTCCTTCATGGGGATGGGGAGTCAGCCTTAGAGGGCATCGGTTTAGGGTGAGAGGGGAAAGATATTAAAGGGCAACTTTTTCACCCAGAGGGTGGTGCGTGTATGGAATGAGCTGCCAGAGGAAATGGTGGAGGCTGGTACAATTACAACATTTAAAAGGCATCTGGATGGGAAATGAATAGGAAGGGTTTAGAGGGATATGGGCCAAATGCTGGCAAATGGGACGAGATGAGGTTGGGATATCTGGTCGGGCGATTTAAGCAGGGAAAGCCGTCGATTTTAACTCACAAGCCCGGGACAGAACTATAGGGGCATAGGTTAAATATGAGAGGGAAACGATATAAAAGGGACCTGAGGGACAGCTTTTCAACGCAGAGGCTGGTGCGTGTATGGAATGAGCTGCCAGAGGAGGTGGTGGAGAGAGACAAAAAGAACTGCAGATGTTGGAATCCGAGCAGACAAGCAGGAGGCTGGAGGAACACAGCAAGGCAGGCAGCATCAGGAGGGACAGGCAGGAGGCTGGGGGAACACAGCAAGGCAGGCAGCGTCAGGAGGGACAGGCAGGGGGCTGGAAGAACACAGCAAGGCAGGCAGCATCAGGAGGGACAGGCAGGAGGCTGGGGGAACACAGCAAGGCAGGCAGCATCAGGAGGGACAGGCAGGAGGCTGGGGGAACACAGCAAGGCAGGCAGCATCAGGAGGGACAGGCAGGAGGCTGGGGGAACACAGCAAGGCAGGCAGCGTCAGGAGGGACAGGCAGGAGGCTGGGGGAACACAGCAAGGCAGGCAGCGTCAGGAGGGACAGGCAGGAGGCTGGGGGAACACAGCAAGGCAGGCAGCATCAGGAGGGACAGGCAGGAGGCTGGGGGAACACAGCAAGGCAGGCAGTATCAGGAGGGACAGGCAGGGGGCTGGAAGAACACAGCAAGGCAGGCAGCATCAGGAGGGACAGGCAGGAGGCTGGGGGAACACAGCAAGGCAGGCAGCATCAGGAGGGACAGGCAGGAGGCTGGGGGAACACAGCAAGGCAGGCAGCATCAGGAGGGACAAGCAGGAGGCTGGGAGAACACAGCAAGGCAGGCAGCATCAGGAGGGACAGGCAGGAGGCTGGAAGAACACAGCAAGGCAGGCAGCATCAGGAGGGACAGGCAGGAGGCTGGGAGAACACAGCAAGGCAGGCAGCATCAGGAGGGACAGGCAGGAGGCTGGGGGAACACAGCAAGGCAGGCAGCGTCAGGAGGGACAGGCAGGAGGCTGGGGGAACACAGCAAGGCAGGCAGCATCAGGAGGGACAGGCAGGAGGCTGGAAGAACACAGCAAGGCAGGCAGCATCAGGAGGGACAGGCAGGAGGCTGGAAGAACACAGCAAGGCAGGCAGCATCAGGAGGGACAGGCAGGAGGCTGGGAGAACACAGCAAGGCAGGCAGCATCAGGAGGGGGAGAAGTCGACGTTTCAGGTATAACCCTTCTTCAGGAGTCTAGAAAGTGACAGGTACAATGACAGCATTTAAAAGGCACTTGGATGGGTATATGAAGAGGGAGCCTGTAGGGGGGTATGGGCCAAGTGCTGGCAAATGGGACTAGATTAGGTTGGGATATCTGGACGGGTTGGGCTGAAGGGGCTGTCTTAATGCCATGACTCTGTGACAGAGTCAGTCAAACAGCAGCCTATTCGAACAGTGTCTGCCCTACGCCACCTGGATCCAAATGGCCAGTTTTGACAGCAGGGTGAGTTCTCCAGCAAACGTCAGTCAGTGGCGCAAAAATGGGAATTAGGGAGAAACTCAGCAGGTCTGTCAGCATCTCGGGTCACCGGACCCGAAACAGTAATCCTGTTTCTCCGTCCATTGATGCCGCTGCTGAGTTCCTCCAGCGATTTCTGTTCCGCCAGCATGCAGTCCTTTGTTTTATTTTGCAGTCAGCGGAGGATAGTTTTGACACGGCCATGACTTTTATAGAATCGGGCGCAGTAACAGGCAGTTTCTCAGTGCCCAAACGTGAGGGACTGGGAGAGATCAGTCAGCGCCTCTGTCCCAAACAGAAACTGGGTGGTCAGCAGCGTCGACTGAATCCCCTTTCAGGCTTGAGGAGGGGGACCCCCCCCCCCCCCCCCCCCCCACCCTCGTCATTCTTTGTTCTGGCCAGAGACGCTCTTACACCCCTCTCTGGTTGCTTCTTTTAAACTACTGCTACTGATGTTTCTAACCAAGGGAATGGTTTATAAACAGACCCCATCAGGACAGTGCAGTGGTAGTTAGAGTGAGGAAAGGTACAGAGAGGGCAAAATTTAAACTGGAGCTGGGCCCTCTTCGGGATTCCCTGACACCCCCCCCCCCCCCCCCACCTGGGTGTTTTTACTGGTGGTGGGAATACGGACAGAAAGTTTTGTTTCGTGTCTTCATTGAATCCCTGCCCCCTCACACCCAGACACAGCAGAGATGCTGCGGGAAAATACAAGCACTGTGCAGTGGTAGTGTAAGGGGAGGGGAAAATACATAAACAGGGGATTCGGAATCTCCTCAGCAAAAAAGCTAAAAATAATTTACTGAACCAGTTGGAAGGGGAGCTGGAAGATTCCAAAACCCTGTCTCTAAAGACAGTTGGGAGTATTGGTGGAGACTGTGTGCTCCTGCTCTGGGTGGGAATGTAGCTGTGGAGGAGGGGCAGGTGGTCTGGATTTACCGTGTGACCAGGGGGCATGGCCTGGGAATGTAGCTGTGGAGGAGGGGCAGGTGGTCTGGATTTACCGTGTGACCAGGGGGCATGGCCTGCAGAGACTCTCAATCTTGAGTGGTAAGAACAAAGAACAACAAAGCACCAGAATAGGCCCTCCAAGCCCGCGCAGAGACATTTTGCCCTTCCATACTAAAACTGCCTTCCCTTACGGGATCCGTATGCCTCTGCTCCCTTCCTATTCGTGTATCCATCCGGGTGTTTCTTGAAGGTTTCCACCTCTGGCAGTGAGCTCTTTATGAACAGGTCCCATCAGGACAGTGCAGTGACAGATAGAGTGAGGAAAGGTGCGGAGAGGGCACTTACTGCCCTTTGTGTGATAAACTTGCCTCGCACATCTCTTTTAAACATCCCCTTCGCACCTTGAACCCATGTCCTCTAGTAACTGACTCCTCCGACCCTGGGAAAAAGCCTCATATTTCCCCTCTATCTATGCCGTTCACAATCTTATAAAGCTCTATCATTGCGTTCCAATGCAATCAAACCCAATCTATCCAACCTTTCTTCATAGCTAAAAGCCCCCCATATCAGGGCAACATCCTGGTAAGTGTTTTCTGTACCCTCTCCAAAGCATCCATATCCTTCTGACAGTGTGGTGACCAGAACTGTACTCAATATCCCAAGTGTGGCCTCACTAAAGTTCTATAAAGCTGCAGCGTAATCTGCCTATCCTTATACTCAATGCCCCTCCCCATGAAGGCAGTCAGCAATACAGTATAAGGTTATTGGAGGCAGATGAGTGCACTGGGGATACAGAAATCTTGTACAGCTGCCCCTCCCATTCATACATTTACACTTCCTGCAGGCACATCATCAAAGACCCCTCCCACCCCCGTAACGCTCTCTTCCTTCGGGTAGAAGGTACAGAAGCCTAAACACACCCACCAACAGGTTCAGGAACAGCTTCTTCGCTGCTGTTATCAGGCTGCTGCATGGACCTGTCTCACCTCAAATAATGCTGACCTTGCTCTGCCCACCTCCTGTGCAGCCTAACCCTGTCTGCCTCACTGTGTCTCAGCACCATATGTCCTTGTTTGTGATGATCTGCCTGGACTGCTCGTAAAACAAAGCGTTTCACTGTACTCAGGTACACGTGACTACAATAAATCAAATCAAATAAAACAAAACGTTACTGCACATGGTTTGGAACTTTGGAAGGAAGGAAGTGGTGGCATCAGAGATTGTCCAGAGAGGTGTCAGTCCCCAGGGTGAAGGGAGCTGTCCTGTGATGAGCGACCCAATCAATGGGGTCAATATTCTCTGGAGCTTAGGAGAAGGGGAAGCAATTAAGTTGGGACAGATGAGATTGGGAAGGAGCTCAGACAGGGTAGAGGCTGAGAGATTGTTTCTTCCAAGCTCGGGGCGGGGGGGGGCGGGGATCTTAGGAATGGGGGGGGTGGTCATTGAGGACTGAGGCGAGGGGGGGCATCTCACTCAGAGCGCGGTGAATCTCTGGTATCCCCCGCCAGCCCATTGTGTCTCCACAGTTAAATATATCAAAAGCTGGGGTCAGAAAGACTGATTGTCCAACTTGGGAAAGCGGGGGAAGGGGTGAGAAGGTGGGACAGGAACCCAAGGTCAGGCGTGGATGGAGGAGCAGACTGGACGAGCAGACTGGACGGGCAGAGTGGCGGCGGCCTGCAGTCACACTTACCAACGGTCTGGACGCAGAATCGGAAGCTCAGCTCGGGCGCCAAGCTGTCCCGCGGCTCTCCGTGTAAACTCACAATCTTCACACAATCTGAAAATCACCAGAGCTAGTCAGTCAGGGAGGTACCCTGTTCCACCAGCATCTATTTCAGCACCCTCCACCCTCCCCCTGAAGCTTCACAGCAACCGCAGAACTACAGTTTCCCCTGAACTTCACCTTCAGCATTGAGACGTAGGAGGCACAGCAAGACCTCGCACTCAGAAAATGTGCGAATGATCCTGTTCATCTGTTTTTCCCTCATGTTGGTCGAGGGATGAATGTTGACCTCAGGACCCTGGGAAGAAGTCCCCATCCCCACTCTTCTTCCAATAGTGGCGAAGGGATCTTTTAATCTTTTACCCCACCCCGCAACACCTCACCCACACAGTGCAGCGCTCCCTCAGCGCTGACCCTCCAACAGTGCAGCGCTCCCTCAGCGCTGACCCTCCAACAGTGCAGCGCTGACCCTCCAACAGTGCAGCGCTCCCTCAGCGCTGACCCTCCAACAGTGCAGCGCTCCCTCAGCGCTGACCCTCCAACAGTGCAGCGCTCCCTCAGCGCTGACCCTCCAACAGTGCCCACTCCCTCAGCGCTGACCCTCCAACAGTGCAGCACTCCCTCAGCGCTGACCCTCCGACAGTGCCCATTCCCTCCGCGCTGACCATCCGACAGTGCAGCGCTCCCTCAGCGCTGACCATCCGACAGTGCAGCGCTCCCTCAGCGCTGACCCTCCGACAGTGCAGCGCTCCCTCAGCGCTGACCCTCCGACAGTGCAGCGCTCCCTCAGCGCTGACCCTCCGACAGTGCAGCGCTCCCTCAGCGCTGACCCTCCGACAGTGCCCATTCCCTCAGCGCTGACCATCCGACAGTGCAGCGCTCCCTCAGCGCTGACCATCCGACAGTGCAGCGCTCCCTCAGCGCTGACCATCCGACAGTGCAGCGCTCCCTCAGCGCTGACCCTCCGACAGTGCAGCGCTCCCTCAGCGCTGACCCTCCGACAGTGCAGCGCTCCCTCAGCGCTGACCCTCCGACAGTGCAGCGCTCCCTCAGCGCTGACCCTCCGACAGTGCAGCGCTCCCTCAGCGCTGACCCTCCGACAGTGCAGCGCTCCCTCAGCGCTGACCCTCCGACAGTGCAGCGCTCCCTCAGCGCTGACCCTCCGACAGTGCAGCGCTCCCTCAGCGCTGACCCTCCGACAGTGCAGCGCTCCCTCAGCGCTGACCCTCCGACAGTGCAGCGCTCCCTCAGCGCTGACCCTCCGACAGTGCAGCGCTCCCTCAGCGCTGACCCTCCGACAGTGCAGCGCTCCCTCAGCGCTGACCCTCCGACAGTGCAGCGCTCCCTCAGCGCTGACCCTCCGACAGTGCAGCGCTCCCTCAGCGCTGACCCTCCGACAGTGCAGCGCTCCCTCAGCGCTGACCCTCCGACAGTGCAGCGCTCCCTCAGCGCTGACCCACCCACAATGCCCATTCCCTCAGCGCTGACCCTCCGACAGTGCCCATTCCCTCAGCGCTGACCATCCGACAGTGCAGCACTCCCTCAGCGCTGACCCTCCGACAGTGCCCATTCCCTCAGCGCTGACCCTCCGACAGTGCAGCACTCCCTCAGCGCTGACCCTCCGACAGTGCCCATTCCCTCAGCGCTGACCCTCCGACAGTGCAGCACTCCCTCAGCGCTGACCATCCGACAGTGCAGCACTCCCTCAGCGCTGACCCTCCGACAGTGCAGCACTCCCTCAGCGCTGACCCACCCACAATGCCCATTTCCTCAGCGCTGACCCTCCGACAGTGCCCATTCCCTCAGCGCTGACCATCCGACAGTGCAGCACTCCCTCAGCGCTGACCCTCCGACAGTGCCCATTCCCTCAGCGCTGACCCTCCGACAGTGCAGCACTCCCTCAGCGCTGACCATCCGACAGTGCAGCACTCCCTCAGCGCTGACCCTCCAACAGTGCAGCACTCCCTCAGCGCTGACCATCCGACAGTGCAGCACTCCCTCAGCGCTGACCCACCCACAATGCGCATTCCCTCAGCGCTGACCCTCCGACAGTGCAGCACTCCCTCAGCGCTGACCAACCCACAATGCCCATTCCCTCAGCGCTGACCCTCCGACAGTGCCCATTCCCTCAGCGCTGACCATCCGACAGTGCAGCACTCCCTCAGCGCTGACCCTCCGACAGTGCCCATTCCCTCAGCGCTGACCCTCCGACAGTGCAGCACTCCCTCAGCGCTGACCATCCGACAGTGCTGCACTCCCTCAGCGCTGACCCTCCAACAGTGCAGCACTCCCTCAGCGCTGACCCACCCACAATGCCCATTCCCTCAGCGCTGACCCTCCGACAGTGCCCATTCCCTCAGCGCTGACCATCCGACAGTGCAGCACTCCCTCAGCGCTGACCATCCGACAGTGCAGCACTCCCTCAGCGCTGACCCACCCACAATGCGCATTCCCTCAGCGCTGACCCTCCGACAGTGCAGCACTCCCTCACTGCTGACCCACCCACAATGCGCATTCCCTCAGCGCTGACCCTCCGACAGTGCCCATTCCCTCAGCGCTGACCATCCGACAGTGCAGCACTCCCTCAGCGCTGACCCTCCGACAGTGCCCATTCCCTCAGCGCTGACCATCCGACAGTGCAGCACTCCCTCAGCGCTGACCCTCCAACAGTGCAGCACTCCCTCAGCGCTGACCCCCCCACAATGCCCATTCCCTCAGCGCTGACCCTCCGACAGTGCCCATTCCCTCAGCGCTGACCATCCGACAGTGCAGCACTCCCTCAGCGCTGACCCTCCGACAGTGCCCATTCCCTCAGCGCTGACCCTCCGACAGTGCAGCACTCCCTCACTGCTGACCCACCCACAATGCGCATTCCCTCAGCGCTGACCCTCCGACAGTGCCCATTCCCTCAGCGCTGACCATCCGACAGTGCAGCACTCCCTCAGCGCTGACCCTCCGACAGTGCCCATTCCCTCAGCGCTGACCATCCGACAGTGCAGCACTCCCTCAGCGCTGACCATCCGACAGTGCGGCGCTCCCTCAGCACTGACCCTCCGACAGTGCAGCGCTCCCTCAGCGCTGACCCTCCGACAGTGCCCATTCCCTCAGCGCTGACCATCCGACAGTGCAGCACTCCCTCAGCGCTGACCCTCCGACAGTGCCCATTCCCTCAGCGCTGACCCTCCGACAGTGCAGCACTCCCTCAGCGCTGACCCTCCGACAGTGCAGCACTCCCTCAGCGCTGACCCTCCGACAGTGCAGCACTCCCTCAGCGCTGACCATCCGACAGTGCAGCACTCCCTCAGCGCTGACCATCCGACAGTGCAGCACTCCCTCAGCGCTGACCCTCCAACAGTGCAGCACTCCCTCAGCGCTGACCCACCCACAATGCCCATTCCCTCAGCGCTGACCCTCCGACAGTGCCCATTCCATCAGCGCTGACCATCCGACAGTGCAGCACTCCCTCAGCGCTGACCATCCGACAGTGCAGCACTCCCTCAGCGCTGACCCACCCACAATGCGCATTCCCTCAGCGCTGACCCTCTGACAGTGCAGCACTCCCTCACTGCTGACCCACCCACAATGCCCATTCCCTCAGCGCTGACCCTCCGACAGTGCCCATTCCCTCAGCGCTGACCATCCGACAGTGCAGCACTCCCTCAGCGCTGACCCTCCGACAGTGCCCATTCCCTCAGCGCTGACCCTCCGACAGTGCAGCACTCCCTCAGCGCTGACCCTCCGACAGTGCCCATTCCCTCAGCGCTGACCCTCCGACAGTGCAGCACTCCCTCAGCGCTGACCATCCGACAGTGCAGCACTCCCTCAGCGCTGACCCTCCGACAGTGCAGCACTCCCTCAGCGCTGACCCACCCACAATGCCCATTTCCTCAGCGCTGACCCTCCGACAGTGCCCATTCCCTCAGCGCTGACCATCCGACAGTGCAGCACTCCCTCAGCGCTGACCCTCCGACAGTGCCCATTCCCTCAGCGCTGACCATCCGACAGTGCAGCACTCCCTCAGCGCTGACCATCCGACAGTGCAGCACTCCCTCAGCGCTGACCCTCCAACAGTGCAGCACTCCCTCAGCGCTGACCATCCGACAGTGCAGCACTCCCTCAGCGCTGACCCACCCACAATGCGCATTCCCTCAGCGCTGACCCTCCGACAGTGCAGCACTCCCTCAGCGCTGACCAACCCACAATGCCCATTCCCTCAGCGCTGACCCTCCGACAGTGCCCATTCCCTCAGCGCTGACCATCCGACAGTGCAGCACTCCCTCAGCGCTGACCCTCCGACAGTGCCCATTCCCTCAGCGCTGACCCTCCGACAGTGCAGCACTCCCTCAGCGCTGACCATCCGACAGTGCTGCACTCCCTCAGCGCTGACCCTCCAACAGTGCAGCACTCCCTCAGCGCTGACCCACCCACAATGCCCATTCCCTCAGCGCTGACCCTCCGACAGTGCCCATTCCCTCAGCGCTGACCATCCGACAGTGCAGCACTCCCTCAGCGCTGACCATCCGACAGTGCAGCACTCCCTCAGCGCTGACCCACCCACAATGCGCATTCCCTCAGCGCTGACCCTCCGACAGTGCAGCACTCCCTCACTGCTGACCCACCCACAATGCGCATTCCCTCAGCGCTGACCCTCCGACAGTGCCCATTCCCTCAGCGCTGACCATCCGACAGTGCAGCACTCCCTCAGCGCTGACCCTCCGACAGTGCCCATTCCCTCAGCGCTGACCATCCGACAGTGCAGCACTCCCTCAGCGCTGACCCTCCAACAGTGCAGCACTCCCTCAGCGCTGACCCCCCCACAATGCCCATTCCCTCAGCGCTGACCCTCCGACAGTGCCCATTCCCTCAGCGCTGACCATCCGACAGTGCAGCACTCCCTCAGCGCTGACCCTCCGACAGTGCCCATTCCCTCAGCGCTGACCCTCCGACAGTGCAGCACTCCCTCACTGCTGACCCACCCACAATGCGCATTCCCTCAGCGCTGACCCTCCGACAGTGCCCATTCCCTCAGCGCTGACCATCCGACAGTGCAGCACTCCCTCAGCGCTGACCCTCCGACAGTGCCCATTCCCTCAGCGCTGACCATCCGACAGTGCAGCACTCCCTCAGCGCTGACCATCCGACAGTGCGGCGCTCCCTCAGCACTGACCCTCCGACAGTGCAGCGCTCCCTCAGCGCTGACCCTCCGACAGTGCCCATTCCCTCAGCGCTGACCATCCGACAGTGCAGCACTCCCTCAGCGCTGACCCTCCGACAGTGCCCATTCCCTCAGCGCTGACCCTCCGACAGTGCAGCACTCCCTCAGCGCTGACCCTCCGACAGTGCCCATTCCCTCAGCGCTGACCCTCCGACAGTGCAGCACTCCCTCAGCGCTGACCATCCGACAGTGCAGCACTCCCTCAGCGCTGACCATCCGACAGTGCAGCACTCCCTCAGCGCTGACCCTCCAACAGTGCAGCACTCCCTCAGCGCTGACCCACCCACAATGCCCATTCCCTCAGCGCTGACCCTCCGACAGTGCCCATTCCATCAGCGCTGACCATCCGACAGTGCAGCACTCCCTCAGCGCTGACCATCCGACAGTGCAGCACTCCCTCAGCGCTGACCCACCCACAATGCGCATTCCCTCAGCGCTGACCCTCTGACAGTGCAGCACTCCCTCACTGCTGACCCACCCACAATGCGCATTCCCTCAGCGCTGACCCTCCGACAGTGCCCATTCCCTCAGCGCTGACCATCCGACAGTGCAGCGCTCCCTCAGCGCTGACCATCCGACAGTGCCCATTCCCTCAGCGCTGACCATCCGACAGTGCGGCACTCCCTCAGCGCTGACCATCCGACAGTGCGGCACTCCCTCAGCGCTGACCCTCCGACAGTGCGGCACTCCCTCAGCGCTGACCCTCCGACAGTGTCCGCTCCCTCAACGCTGACCCTCCGACAGTGCCCGCTCCCTCAACGCTGACCCTCCGACAGTGCCCGCTCCCTCAGCACTGACCCTCCGACAGTTCAGCGCTGACCCTCCGACAGTGCAGCACTCCCTCACCGCTGACCCTCCTACAATGCGGCTTAATTGCCACACCTCAGCAAAGGGAAGCCTTTGATGGATAACACCCAGTGCTATTATTACTGAGGACTATTAATCCAGAGACCCTGGTCGTGTTCTGGAGACCCGGGTTTGAATCCCGCCACAGCAGAAGGTGAAATTTGAATTCAATAAAAAAGCCTGGAATTAAGAGTCTAATGATGACCACGGATCCATTGCCAATTGTCGGGTAAACCCATCTGGTTCAGAATGCCCTTCAGGGAGGGGAACTGCCACCTTAACCCAGTCGGGCCTACACGTGACTCCAGACCCACAGCAATGGGGTTGACTCTGGGCAATTAGGGATGGGCAATAAATGCTGGGACTAGTCATAGAGTCATAGAGATGTACAGCACAGAAACAGACCCTTCGGTCCAACCCTGTCCGTGCCGACCAGGTATCCCAACCCAATCTAGTCCCACCTGTCAGCACCCGGCCCATATCCCTCCAAACCCTTCCAATTCATATACCCATCCAAATGCCTCTTAAATGTTGCAATTGTACCGGCCTCCACCACTTCCTCTGGCCAGCGATGCCCTCAGGCCCATGAATGAATGAGAAAAAGCTGACGTGTTCAATGTTCAGTATGAAAGATTACACTTAGATTTGGAGAACTCACTGTCAACACAGACAAGGACATTGTCCCGATCGAGCTGTGAAACATGGCTGGCATTCATCAAGGATGTCTCTGCACAAACAAATAAGACCGTTAAGGTCTGGGAGACTGTTCTGAAAACAGAGCTCACACAAAGTTAGTTACAGAGTAATGTTCCCTCTACACTGTCCCCACATCAAACACTCGCAGGATAGGAAACCATAGCCCCTCCCTATCTCTGTAACCCCCTCCAGCCCCTAAAACCCCTCCTTATCTCTAACCCCCTCGAGCCCTACACCCCCTCCCTATCTCTGTAATCCCCTACACCCCCTCCCTCTCTCTGTAACTCTCCTCCACCCCCTACACCCACTCCCTATCTCTGTAACCCCCCACCAGCCCCTACACCCCCTCCCTATCCCTGTAACCCCCCTACACCCCCTCCCTATCTCTGTAACCCCCCTCCAGCCCCTACACCCCCTCCCTATCTCTGTAACCCCCTCCGGCCCCTACACTCCCTCCCTATCTCTGTAACCCCCCTCCAGCCCCTACACCCCCTCCCTATCCCTGTAACCCCCCACCAGCCCCTACACCCCCTCCCTATCTCTGTCGCCCCCTCCAGCCCCTACACCCCCTCCGTATCTCTGTAACCCCCCCTCCAGCCCCTACACCCCCTCCCTGTTGTTGTGGTTCTGTTCGCCGAGCTGGGAATTTGTGTTGCAGACGTTTCGTCCCCTGTCTAGGTGACATCCTCAGTGCTTGGGAGCCTCCTGTGAAGCGCTTCTGTGATGCTTCCTCCGGCATTTATAGTGGTTTAAATCTGCCGCTTCCGGTTGTCAGTTCCAGCTGTCCGCTGCAGTGGCCGGTATATTGGGTCCAGGTCGATGTGCTTATTGATTGAATCTGTGGATGAGTGCCATGCCTCTAGGAATTCCCTGGCTGTTCTCTGTTTGGCTTGTCCTATAATAGTAGTGTTGTCCCAGTCGAACTCATGTTGCTTGTCATCTGCGTGTGTGGCTACTAAGGATAGCTGGTCGTGTCGTTTCGTGGCTAGTTGGTGTTCATGGATGAGGATTGTTAGCTGTCTTCCTGTTTGTCCTATATAGTGTTTTGTGCAGTCCTTGCATGGGATTTTGTACACTACATTGGTTTTGCTCATGTTGGGTATCGGGTCCTTCGTTCTGGTGAGTTGTTGTCTGAGAGTGGCTGTTGGTTTGTGTGCTGTTATGAGTCCTAGTGGTCGCAGTAGTCTGGCTGTCAGTTCAGAAATGTTTTTGATGTATGGTAGTGTGGCTAGTCCTTTGGGTTGTGGCATGTCCAGGGAATTCCTAGAGACATGGCACTCATCCACAGATTCAATCAATAAGCACATCGACCTGGACCCAATATACCGGCCACTGCAGCGGACAGCTGGAACTGACAACCGGAAGCGGCAGATACAAACCACTATAAATGCCGGAGAAAAGATCACAGAAGCGCTTCACAGGAGGCTCCCAAGCACTGAGGATGTCACCTAGACAGGGGACGAAACGTCTGCAACACAGATTCCCAGCTCGGCGAACAGAACCACAACAACGAGCTACAAATCTTCTCACAAACGTTGAACACCCCTTCCCTATCTCTGTACCCCCCCAGTCCCTTCCCCCCCTCCCTATCTCTGTAACCCCCACCAGTCCCTACACCCCCTCCCTATCTCTGTACCTCCCCCCCCCCAGTCCCTTCCCCCCCTCCCTATCTCTGTAACCCCCTCCAGCCCCTACACCCCCTCCCTATCTCTGTACCACCCCCAGTCCCTTCCCCCCCTCCCTATCTCTGTAACCCCCTCCAGCCCCTACACCCCCCTCCCTATCTCTGTAACCCCCTCCATCCCCTATACCCTTTCCCTATCTCAGTAACCCCCTCCAGCCCCTACACCCCCTCCCTATCTCAGTAACCCCCTCCAGCCCCTACACCCCCCTCCCTATCTCTGTAACCCCCTCCAGCACCTCCACCCCCTCCCTATCTCTGTAACCCCCTCCAGCACCTCCACCCCCTCCCTATCTCTGTAACCCCCTCCAGCCCCTATACCCCCTCCCTATCTCTGTCACCCCCTCCTGCCCCTACACCCCCTCCCTTTCTCTGTCACCCCCTCCGGCCCCTATACCCCCTCCCTATCTCTGTCACCCCCTCCCTATCTCTGTAAGCCCCTCCAGCCCGCTCCCTGTGACCCCTCCATCTGTTTGACGGGGGTCTGTCCTGGTATTTCCTGTCGCGGTTCCCTGACAGACGTTGACACCGTCCTGTCGTGTGCAGTACCGGCGGGAGGGTCACCGTCAGTGTGTACGGCGCCAACCCCCGGCTGCTTTTGGGTGTTTCCTGGTGCCCATACCTGGCCGTGCCTCCGGGCCGAGTGATCCCGTGGCGTTGAGCTGAATGGTGTCAAACTGCAGCACCTGGTCGGGCTGGGTGGGAGCACAGACGCCCAGACACACTTGTGGGTACTCCTCACCCGGGAAGACCAGTAGCTCGAAGATTTGCAGAGGGTTCGGGAGCGTGAGGCTGACTTGCTGGATGAAGGATCGAGAGAAAAAGGAAAGGAAACAGGAGTCAGCCCACTGGCTCCCACCGAGGACAGGGAGATGGCTCGCTGAAGCCTGGTCTCAGGAGAAACTCAACAATAACAACTTCCTAACAGCAACGCCAATTTCTATTTCAGTTTGGAAACTCCTGTCTTGTTGGACAAAGCCTTAACGAAAGCTCCGATCAGGCACTGGGGGAGGGGAAAGAGCAGGAGTGGGTCATTACAGTTCCTGCAGCCCCTTCCAGCAGTGCCCACTCCCTCAACACTGACCCTCCGACAGTGCGGCACTCCCTCAGCACTGACCCTTCGACAGCGCCCGCTCCCTCAGCACTGTCCCTCCGACAGTGGGGCACTCCCTCAGCACTGACCCTCCGACAGTGCCCGCTCCCTCAGCACTGTCCCTCCGACAGTGGGGCACTCCCTCAGCACTGACCCTCTGACAGTGCCCATTCCCTCAGCGCTGACATTAAGAATGACAGCCTGGAATAAGGAGCAGGTAGATATATTGATGTGATGACAATGATGAGAACATGATGGGGGGAAGGCTGGTACAGCCGTAAAAAAGCACTGGGGAGTGTGACCTTCCTCTGTGCTGTAAATTGTGCAATCCCTCTTGGGGAAATTGGCCTGGTCTTGGCCCCAGAGTGTCCACACCCAGTTGGCTGGCCTGATATTCGCCCATCGGGGCTTTGCAGCACAGAGTGTTCCAGCCGTCCCAACATGCTGTGAGCCATCTGTAAATAATCCCAACACTGGTACAGGTCTCCCCCTCCAGCCTCTCTCCGAACCCAGTGAAGAATGAGCAAGGACATGCGTGTTACCTTGTGCATCATGAACTTCTGTAGGGGCTCGTACCACTGGAGAAGGACGATGACATTGTCCAAGGCTGCACTCAGGAACGTAGATGTCGTGTGGGGGTTTCTCACTGCAAACAGACACAAGGAAACCACAGCATTGCTTCCACATTCACAACAGACAGCCCGGAGCATGGCCAAGTCAAGTGGTTCAGAGAGGTTTATATACAGAATAACAGATAGCCGGTTGGAATCTCATCCAGGGGTTTGGTGAGGGTTTATATACAGAATAACAGATACCCGGGAGGGAGTTATAGACTGGAATCTAATCGATGGGTTTGGGGTGGTTTACATACAGAATAACAGATACCCAGGAGGGAGTTACAGACTGGAATCTAATCGAGGGGTTCAGGGTGGGGTTTATATACAGAATAACAGATACCCAGGAGGGAGTTACAGACTGGAATCTAATCCAGGGGTTTGGTGAGGGTTTATACACAGAATAACAGATACCTGGGAGGGAGTTACAGACTGGAATCTAATCGAGGGGTTCGGGGTGGTTTATATACAGAATAACAGATACCCCGGGAGGGAGTTACAGACTGGAATCTAATCGAGGGGTTCGGGGTGGTTTATATACAGAATAACAGATACCCGGGAGTGAGTTACAGACTGGAATCTAATCGAGAGGTTTGGGGTGGTTTATATACAGAATAACAGATACCCGGGAGTGAGTTACAGACTGGAATCTAATCGAGGGGTTCGGGGTGGTTTATATACAGAATAACAGATACCCCGGGGAGGGAGTTACAGACTGGAATCTAATCGAGGGGTTCGGGGTGGTTTATATACAGAATAACAGATACCCGGGAGTGAGTTACAGACTGGAATCTAATCGAGAGGTTTGGGGTGGTTTATATACAGAATAACAGATACCCGGGAGTGAGTTACAGACTGGAATCTAATCGAGGGGTTCGGGGTGGTTTATATACAGAATAACAGATACCCCGGGGAGGGAGTTACAGACTGGAATCTAATCGAGGGGTTCGGGGTGGTTTATATACAGAATAACAGATACCCCGGGGAGGGAGTTACAGACTGGAATCTAATCGAGGGGTTCGGGGTGGTTTATATACAGAATAACAGATACCCAGGAGGGAGTTACAGACTGGAATGTTATCGAGGGGTTCGGGGTGGTTTATATACAGAATAACAAATACACCGGGAGGGAGTTACAGACTGGAATCTAATCGAGGGGTTCTCTCTGGATATTAGCAAGATGCTGGGACAGTGTGAATGAAGCATTGTTGCTCAACATTTCAGTATGTTACAGTCTCACACACACTGACACGCACACTCGCACGCTGACAGGAAGAGACACGCACACAGGCACACCCACTGACCCTGGGGGCAGAGTGTCTCTGTCCAGTTCCTCACCTACACAGCACTTGCGACAGCCTTTGGTGTCTGGGATCCTCAAGGATGGGGCGAATTTCCTGCAAGAGGAACAGGAGAGTCAGTCATTCCTGCTGCCGGGAGAAGGGTGATCAGGGAGGAGACGGGCCGCATGAGCTGTTTCCCAGGAGGCTGTGGGGGGATGGTGGGAGAGAGATATCCGGGAAATGGATGAGGACTGTGTGCAGTAGGATTGATGGAGTGGAGAGGTCAGTGTTTCCCTGAAGTGTCACGGGTCAGATCCATCTTGATGGGCCGAAGGGTCATCTTCTGGCCTGTTCTTTGTTCTGCTTCAGAGTGTGTGCAGGAGGTAAGGTCCATCAGCAGTGACCCACTATCGTGACCTGGATAGGTGGCGGAGTCCGGGTATGAATGTGGACAGAAGCTGCACGTTATTAATTTCCTGTTTAATAACTCCTAGTGGGATTTACATTTCTTTCGCAGAGATGTGGGGGTCACTGGAGCAGCATTATATTACCCAGCCAGAACTGGAACTGAACTCATTCAGCCATTTCAGATGGCTTCGGGGTCTGGAGGTCAGACCAGGGAAGAATCCCCTTCCTGAAGGACAGGAGTGGCCCAGATAGGTGTTTACAGCACCTGACAATAGTTTAATAGTCTCCATCAGCAAGATGAGCCTCCAATTCTAATTTACATTAAGAGTTCATTTAAATTCCTGAGTTGCCATGATGAGATTTGAACCATTGACCTTAAAGAATTGGCTCTGTTCCTCCAAGTTACTGGCCCGGTGACGTTAACGCCATTCCCCAGCCTAGCCCATGTCTGAATAGATTGAAGGTCCCCAGGTTTCCACCGCAGTCTGAGGCTGATCACTGGATGAGAAGGAAGGACAAGACTAGAATCTGAGAGGTGGGTCAGGGAGAGAGAGAAAAGGGAATGGGAGAGACATGGGGGTGGGAGGGAGGGAGAGAGAGGGGGAGGGACTTGGAGGAAAGGGAGAGAGAGGGACATAAAGGGGGGGGAAGGACATGGGGGCAGAGAGAGAGAGACGGAAAGGACATGGGTGGGGAGAGAGAGAGATGGAAAGAACATGGGGGGGGAGAGAGAGAGAGACAGAAAGGACATGGGGGGGAGAGAGAGAGAGACGGAAAGGACATGGGTGGGGAGAGAGAGAGAGATGGAAAGGACATGGGGGTTGGGGAGAGAGAGAGACAGAAAGGACACGGGGGAGAGAGAGAGAGAGAGACGGAAAGACATGGGGGGAGAGAGAGAGAGACGGAAAGGACATGGAGGGGAGAGAGAGAGAGAGAGAGAGACAGAAAGGACATGGGGGGGAGAGAGAGAGAGAGAGACAGAAAGGACATGGGGGGGAGAGAGAGAGAGAGAGAGAGACAGAAAGGACATGGTGGGAGAGAGAGAGAGAGACAGAAAGGACATGGGGGGGGGAGAGAGAGAGAGAGAGAAAGGACATGGGGGGGGAGAGAGAGAGAGACGGAAAGGACATGGAGGGGGGAGAGAGAGAGAGAGAGAGAGAGACAGAAAGGACATGGAGGGGAGAGAGAGAGAGAGAGAGACAGAAAGGACATGGGGGGGAGAGAGAGAGACAGAAAGGACATGGTGGGAGAGAGAGAGAGACAGAAAGGACATGGGGGGGAGAGAGAGACGGAAAGGACATGGGGGGGAGAGAGAGAGAGAGACGGAAAGGACATGGGGGGGAGAGAGAGAGACGGAAAGGACATGGGGGGAGAGAGAGAGAGAGACGGAAAGGACATGGGGGGGGGGGAGAGAGACGGAAAGGACATGGGGGGGGGGGGGGAGAGAGACGGAAAGGACATGGGGGGAGAGAGACAGAAAGGACATGGAGAGGACAACAACCAGATGAAGGGGCAGTGCTCCGAAAGCCAGTGCTTCCAATTAAACCTGTTGGACTATAACCTGGTGTTGTGTGATTTTTTACATTGTACACCCCAGTCCAACACCGGCATCTCCAAATCATTGAGGGGAGAGAGAGAGATGAACATGTAGGGGAGAGAGAATGAGGCTGAGGGAATGGAGAGAGATGTGACATAGGGCAGTCAGTACCTGGGGATGATCCTGTCAGTGAGCTTGTTGGCTGGGAGAGAGATATGGACCGGTCTCTTGTGAGTGTTTCTCCGTTGTTCGAACAGCATCACCAGGTGGTGGGAATAGAGCTGCAAAGATTTCCCTGGAAAACGAGAGAGAGAGATGGAGAGACAGGGAGGCCACCCGTTACTGACTGGACAACATGACTCAGGCTCTCCCCATCGCTCAGACCCCACAGCCTTGACCCACTGCCCCACACCAGCCCCCACTGTGTCCCTCTCTCTGGGGGAGGCTGGTCTGGGTGCTCACTCACTCTCCTCCCCTGTAGGTGTTCATTCGAGTGACCGTTATCAACCCAACCACCCCTTGGGTGGGGTAATAATCCCAGAGCCCTGTGATCCCTGAGGTCAGGGCCAGGCTGAGTGAATTCTCCCGGGATAACCCAGTAACAGGAGATTTCATGTCGGGGACATCCCAGAACCAGTGAGAACGACGTATCGACTTGGCAGTGGTGCACAAGGCTGGGAGAAGCACTACCCTGAGAAACCTCAGTGAGCTGATGTGTCCCTGGGACAGGATGGAGTGCGGGAAGGGGTCAGCACTGAGGGAGACTCCTGGACACACATTCAGCTGAAGTCCCACAGTCCGGGCTCCGGCAGCACCAAGACCGTTGGGAACCGCCGGCACTGAGACCACTCAACGTGGCACTGGCACAGAGGGAAGACCACCCTGGCGAATGGAGATAGAGAGAGAGAGACACACACACACACAGCGTGTGTTTTACATCCCAGCCCCAGTCAGGAGGTGCAACACCACGACCATCACCAGGTGTGCCGTGGCAGAGCTGGAGAGTCATCCCAGAATACTCACCGGTGACAGACATGAGGATATTGTTGAGCACAAAGAGCCAGGAACACCTATGGGGAAGCAACTGGGAACAGAGTGGTCAGCAAGTTAACAACAGGCAATTCACCACATCCTCCCCCAGTAACTCCCACTGGCTTACTCTGTCTCCTTCTTTGTGTGGATCTGTCTCACTCTGTGTCCTCAAAGTTTGGCCCTACTCTTTTCTTTCTCATTCACTCTTTTTCTGTCTCTCTCTTCCGCGCAGTGACTCTCTCATTCACTTTCTCTCTCTTTCTTTCTGTGTCTGTCTATCTCGATGTATTTGTTTCTCTCTCTTGCTTTGTGTCTCTGTCTCACTCTCTTTGTGTGTCTCTGTCTCATTTTTTATCTCCTTTGTTCCTCTTTCTTTCTCATTCACTCTATCCTTCCCTCTCTCTGCCTCTTTCTCCGTCCTTCCTTCCTCACAGTCTGTCTGTCTCTATTTCCGTGTGTGCATTTATCTCTCTTTCTTTCTGTCTCACTCTTTATCTCAACTTTTGTCCCTCTCTCTATCTTTCTCAGTCTTTCTTTCTCATTCACTCTCTTTCTCTTAGCCTCTTTTTCTGTCTGCCTCATTCACATTTTCTCTCTCACTCTCCCTCTTCCTCTGTCTGCGTGTCTTTCTATCTCTGTAAATGTCTTTATCTCTCTCACTCTCTGTGTCTCTGTCTCGCTTTTTATCTCCTCAACCTTTGTCCCTCTCTCTGTTTCTTTTTCAATCATTCATTTTCTGTCTCCCTCTCTCTGTCCCTTTTTCTATCTCTCTCTTCCTCACAATCTATCACTCACTTTGTCTGTGTGTGTGTGTGTGTGTGTATCTCTTTGTCATCGTGTTGACCCTGAAAGCGGTAACACAATCTAATAAAGACCCACACACTGGAAGCTCCCAGGTTTGTCATCGTCAGACTGGCCTGTATAAACCCAGTTTCACCCAGAGTGTGCAAGAATATGGAGCTGCATATTCCTGATCAACATTCGAAACCCATACTTAGAGTCATAGAGATGTACAGTATGGAAACAGACCCTTTGGTCCAACCCGTCCATGCTGACCAGATATCCCAACCCAATCTAGTTCCACCTCCCAGCACCCGGCCCATATCCCTCCAAACCCTTCCTATTCATATACCCATCCAAATGCCTCTTAAATGTTGCAATTGTACCAGCCTCCACCACTTCCTCAGGCAGCTCATTCCATATCCATACCACCCTCTGTGTGAAAAAGTTGCCCCTCAGATCTCTTTTATATCTTTCCGCTCTCACCCTAAACCTATGCCCTCTAGTTCTGGACTCCCCCACCCCAGGGAAGAGACTTTGTCTATTTATCCTATCCATGTCCCTCATAATTTTATAAACCTCATACTGTTCAGCCTCTCCCTATTGCTCAAATCCTCCAACCCTGGCAACGTCCTTGTAAATCTTTTCTGAACCCTTTCAAGTTTCATAACATCCTTCTGATAGGAAGGAGACCAGAATTGCATGCAATATTCCAAAAGTGGCCTAACCAACATCCTGTACAACCACAACATGACCTCCCAACTCATATACTCAGTACTCTAACTAAGAAAGGAAAGTATACCAAACACCTTCTTCACTATCCTATCTACCTGCAGCTCCACTTTCAAGAAACTATGAACCTGCACTCCAAGGTCTCTTTGTTCAGCAACACTCCCCAGGACCTTACCATTAAGCGTATAAGTCCTGCTAAAATTTGCTTTCCTAAAATGCAGCACCTCGCATTTATCTGAATTAAACTCCATCTGTCACTTCTCAGCCCATTGGCCCATCTGGTCAAGATCCTGTTGTAATCTGAGGTAACCCTCTTCGCTGTCCACAACACCTCCAATTTTGGTGTCATCTGCAAACTTACTAACTGTACCTCTTATGCTCGCATCCAAATCATTTATGTAAATGACAAAAAGTAGTCAACCCAGCACCGATCCTTGTGGCACTCCACTGGTCACAGGCCCCCAGACTGAAAAACAACCCTCCATCACCACCCTCTGGCTTCTACCTTTGAGCTAGTTCTGTATCCAAATGGCTAGTTACCCCTGTATTCCATGAGATCTAACCTTACTAACCAGTCTCCCATGGGGAACCTTGTCGAATGCCTTACTGAAGTGCATACAGATCACATCTACTGCTCTGCCCTCATCAATCCTCTTTGTTACTTCTTCAAAAAACTCAATCAAGTTTGTGAGACATGATTTTCCACGCACAAAGCCATGTTGACTTTCCCTAATCAGTCCTTGCCTTTCCAAATACATGTACATCCTGTCCCTCAGGATTCCCTCCAACAACTTGCCCACCACTGACGTCAGGCTGACTGGTCTATAGTTCCCTGGCTTGTCCTTACTACCCTTCTTAAACAGTGGCACCACGTTTGCCAACCTCCAGTCTTCTGGCACCTCACCTGTGACTATCGATGATACAAATATCTCAGCAAGAGGCCCAGCAATCACTTCTCTAGCTTCCCACAGAGTTATAGGGTATACCTGATCAGGTCCTGGGGATTTATCCACCTTTCTGTGTTGCTCCTCTGTAATAGGGACATTTTTCAAGATGTCACCATCTATTTCCCTACAGTCTATATCTTCCACATCCTTTTCCACAGTAAATACTGATGCAAAGTACTCGTTTAGTATCTCCTGCAGTTCCACACAAAGGCCGCCTTGCTGATATCTGAGGGGCCCTATTCTCTCCCTAGTTACCCTTTTGTCCTTAATATATTTTTAAAAACCCTTTGGATTCTCCTTAACTCTATTTGCCAAAGCTATCTCATGTCCCATTTCTGCCTTCCTGATTTCCCTCTTAAGTATACTCCTACTGCCTTTATACTCTTCTAAGGATTCACTCGATCTGTCCTGTCTATACCTTACGTATGCTTCCTTCTTTTTCTGAACCAAACACTCAATTTCTTTAGTCATCCAGCATTCCCTACACCTACCAGCCTTCCCTTTCACCCTTTCTCTGGATTCTTGTTATCTCAGCTGTCCCTTTACCTGCGAACATCTGCCCCCAATCTGTTTTTGAAAGTTCTTGCCTAATACCGTCAAAATTGGCCTTTCTTCAATTTAGAACTTCAACTTTTAGATCTGGTCTATCCTTTTCCATCACTATTTTAAATCTAATAGAATTATGGTCGCTGGCCCCAAAGTGCTCCCCCACTGACACCTCAGTCCCCTGCACTGCCTTATTTCCCCAGAGTAGGTCAAGTTTCGCACCATCTCTAGTAGGTACATCCACATACTGAATCGGAAAATTGTCTTGTGTGCACTTAACAAATTCCTCTCCATCTAAACCTTTAACACCCAGTCTATGTTTGGAAAGTTAACATCCCCTACCATAACCACCCTATTATTCTTACAGATAACTGGGATGTCATTACAAGTTTGTTTCCCAATTTCCCTCTGAGTATTCGGGGATCTATAATACAATCCCAATAAGGTGATCATCCCTTTCTTATTTCTCAGTTCCACCCAAATAATTTCCCTGGATGTATTTCCGGGAATATCCTTCCTCAGCACAGCTGTAATGCTATCCCTTATCAAAAATGCCACTTCCCCTCCTCTCTTGCCTCCCTTTCTATCCTTCCTGTAGCATTTGTATCCTGGAACATTAAGCTGCCAGTCCTGCCCATCCCTGAGCCACGTTTCTGTAATTGCTATGATATCCCAGTCCCATGTTCCTAACCATGCCCTGAGTTTTATCTGCCTTCCCTGTTAGGTCCCTTGCATTGAAATAAATGCAGTTTAATTTATCAGTCCTACCTTGTTGTCTGCTTTGTCCCTGCCTGCCCTGACTGTTTAACTCACTTCTTTTCTCAACTGTACCAGTCTCAGATCGATCTCTTTCCTCAATATCTCCCTGGGTCCCAGCCCCCACCTCACTAGTTTAAATCCTCCCAAGCAGCTCTAACAAATTTCCCTGCCAGTATATTAGTCCCCTTCCAATTTAGGTGCAATCCGTCCTTCTTGTACGGTCACTTCTAGGCTAAAAGAGATTCCAATGATCCAAAAATGTGAATCCTTCTCCCATACACCACCTCCTCAGCCATGCTTTCATCTGCTCTATCCTCCTATTCCTGCCCTCACTAGCTCGTAGCACTGGGAGTAATCCAGATATTACTACCATTGAGGACCTCCTTTTTAAATTCCAGCCTAACTCTCTGTAATCTCCCTTCAGAATCTCATCCTTTTCCCTTCCTATGTCATTGGCTCCAATGGGTATAATGACCTCTTGCTGGTCCCTCTCCCCCGTGAGAACATTCTGCACCCTCTCTGACACATCCTTGATCCTGGCATCAGGGACGCAACACACCATTCTGCTTTTTCACTACTGGCCACAGAAACGTCTGTCTCTACCTCGGACTAGAGAGTCTCCTAACACAATCAATCTTTTGGAAGCCGACGTACCTCTCACTGCATTAGAACCAGTCAGAATACCAGAAACTTGGCTGTTCGTGCCACATTCCCCTGAGAATCCATCACCCCTACATTTTCCAAAACAGCATACCTGTTTGAAGATGTGGTCCCATGGGAATATAGATAGTGACAGGAAACAGGTCACCACAGTGATGCATTCTAAAGCTGAGCAACCTCCTAGAGCTGGGACTATGTGCAACCTATACCCCAGTCAGTGTGTGTGTGTGTGTGTGTGAGCCCGTACCCCAGTGAGAGTCAGTGTGTGTGTGTGTGTGAGAGCCCGTACCCCAGTGAGAGTCTGTCTGTGTGTGTGTGGGAGCCCGTACCCCAGTGAGAGTCTGTCTGTGTGTGTGTGTGTGTGAGAGAGCCCGTACCCCAGTGAGAGTCTGTCTGTGTGTGTGTGTGTGTGAGAGAGCCCGTACCCCAGTGAGAGTCTGTCTGTGTGTGTGTGTGTGTGTGTGTGTGTGTGTGAGAGAGCCCGTACCCCAGTGAGAGTCTGTCTGTGTGTGTGTGTGTGTGAGAGAGCCCGTACCCCAGTGAGTGTCTGTCTGTGTGTGTGTGTGTGTGTGAGAGCCCGTACCCCAGTGAGAGTCTGTCTGTGTGTGTGTGTGTGTGAGAGAGCCCGTACCCCAGTGAGAGTCTGTCTGTGTGTGTGTGTGTGTGAGAGAGCCCGTACCCCAGTGAGAGTCTGTCTGTGTGTGTGTGTGTGTGTGTGTGTGTGTGTGAGAGAGCCCGTACCCCAGTGAGAGTCTGTCTGTGTGTGTGTGTGTGTGAGAGAGCCCGTACCCCAGTGAGTGTCTGTCTGTGTGTGTGTGTGTGTGTGAGAGAGCCCGTACCCCAGTGAGTGTCTGTCTGTGTGTGAGCCCGTACCCCAGTGAGAGTCTGTGTGTGTGTGTGTGAGCTCATACCCCAGTGAGAGTCTGTCTGTGTGTGAGCCCGTACCCCAGTGAGAGTCAGTGTGTGTGTGTGTGTGTGAGAGAGCCCGTACCCCAGTGAGAGTCAGTGTGTGTGTGTGTGTGTGTGAGAGAGAGAGAGAAAGAGAGAGCCCGTAACCCAGTGAGAGTCTGTGTGTGTGTGTGTGAGCCCGTAGCCCAGAGAGAGTCAGTGTGTGTGTGTATGGGAGTCCGTACCCCAGTGAGAGTCTGTGTGTGTGTGTGAGCCCATACCCCAGTGAGAGTCAGTGTGTGTGTGTGTGTGTGTGAGAGAGAGAGCCCGTACCCCAGTGAGAGTCTGTGTGTGTGTGTGTGTGTGTGTGAGAGAGAGAGCCCGTACCCCAGTGAGAGTCTGTGTGTGTGTGTGTGTGTGTGAGCCTGTACCCCAGTGAGAGTCAGTGTGTGTGTGTGTGGGCCCATACCCCAGTGAGAGTCTGTGTGTGTGTGTGAGCCCGTAGCCCAGAGAGAGTCAGTGTGTGTGTGTATGGGAGTCCGTACCCCACTGAGAGTCTGTGTGTGTGTGAGCCCGTACCCCAGTGAGAGTCAGTGTGTGTGTGTCTGTACTCCAGTGAGAGTCAGTGTGTGTGTGTGTGGGTGTGGATGTATATGTGTGAGCCCGTATCCCAGTGAGAGTCAGTGTGTGTGTGTCTGTACTCCAGTGAGAGTCAGTGTGT
Organism: Chiloscyllium plagiosum; assembly: GCF_037043375.1. Classification (NCBI taxonomy): domain Eukaryota; kingdom Metazoa; phylum Chordata; class Chondrichthyes; order Orectolobiformes; family Hemiscylliidae; genus Chiloscyllium; species Chiloscyllium plagiosum. The sequence continues at coordinate 3,101,923 of NW_028270184.1, read as the reverse complement.
GTGTGTGTGGGTGTGGGTGTATATGTGTGAGCCCGTATCCCAGTGAGAGTCAGTGTGTGTGGGAGCCTGTACCACAGTGAGATAGACAGGCAGGAGGCTGGAAGAACACAGCAAGCCAGGCAGAATCAGGAGGTGGAGAAGTCAACATTTCTGTGGTAACCCTTTTTTAGGTCCTGATGCTGCCTGGCTTACTGTGTTTTTCCAGGCCACCTGCCTGTCTATTTTGGATTCTAGCATCTGCTGGGCTTTTTCTGTCTCTGTACCCCAGTGAGAGTCAGGGAGTTTAACTAAAGACAAAAATAAATCATCTACCTTTTCTATTGTATCTTCATGGAGTTCATTTAGATTCAGAGTGTAGATTCCTTCATCAGCACCCAGGATTAAATACTGATCTAGAGAGAGGGAGGAAAATATTCTCACGTCTCAAACTCATTTCCTCACCTCAGAATGTCCCAAAGCTTCTAACACTGCAATGCTCCCTCAGCGCTGACCCTCCGACAGTGCAGTGCTCCCTCAGTGCTGACCCTCCGACAGTGCAGTGCTCCCTCAGTGCTGACCCTCCGACAGTGCAGCACTCCCTCAGCGCTGACCCTCCGACAGTGCAGTGCTCCCTCAGTGCTGACCCTCCGACAGTGCAGTGCTCCCTCAGCGCTGACCCTCCGACAGTGCAGTGCTCCCTCAGCACTGACCCTCCGAAAGTGCAGCACTGACCCTCCGACAGTGCGGCACTCCCTCAGCACTGACCCTCCGACAGTGCGGCACTCCCTCAGCACTGACCCTCCGATAGTGCCCACTCCCTCAGCACTGACCCTCTGACAATGCCCACTCCCTCAGCACTGATCCTCTGACAGTGCCCACTCCCTCAGCACTGATCCTCTGACAGTGCCCACTCCCTCAGCACTGATCCTCCGACAGTGCGGCACTCCCTCAGCACTGACCCTCCGACAGTGCGGCACTCCCTCAGCACTGACCCTCCGATAGTGCCCACTCCCTCAGCACTGACCCTCTGACAATGCCCACTCCCTCAGCACTGATCCTCTGACAGTGCCCACTCCCTCAGCACTGATCCTCTGACAGTGCGGCACTCCCTCAGCACTGACCCTCCGATAGTGCCCACTCCCTCAGCACTGACCCTCTGACAGTGCGGCACTCCCTCAGCACTGACCCTCCGACAGTGCGGCACTCCCTCAGCACTGACCCTCCGATAGTGCCCACTCCCTCAGCACTGACCCTCTGACAATGCCCACTCCCTCAGCACTGATCCTCTGACAGTGCCCACTCCCTCAGCACTGATCCTCTGACAGTGCCCACTCCCTCAGCACTGATCCTCCGACAGTGCCCACTCCCTCAGCACTGACCCTCCGACAGTGCCCACTCCCTCAGCACTGATCCTCCGACAGTGCCCACTCCCTCAGCACTGACCCTCTGGCAGTGCCCGCTGAAATTATGGAAAATAATCTAGTTTATGTGGCCTGTGTCTGCAAAATGGTGAGTTACGTTACCAGGCTAAATAGTCCTTCTAGAACAGTGACAAAATGCAGTGTTTGTCAGATCAAGTGACTGTAACCCCTGGAGTGTTAATGAAATAAGATATTTATACTGTAGAGTTCAGGTAGACAGATAAATTAAACATTAAATTGTTTAGTTCAGAATAATCAAAGATTGACTTGTGTTTTAAAATCACAGGGACTGAATTTTTAGGAGAATTTTAGGGAAAACAGATTGTGGTCAGAACCAATGTAGTTTTTCTCATAGAAATCTGTGTCTCTGAAAAGTTGCAAAATAGTTCAAGAAGTCTGATTTGTGAAAAATCCAAACCAGGGGTGTTTGGTTAGAAATCTGCAATTTATTCAAAGCTGAGAAAATTTAAGCTCTCGGTTTTGAGGGTATTCATAAAGAAGAAATCACAGCTCACAGCTCAAGACTGCAGAGAATCAGTTAAGTAGGAATTGATTATTTGATCTCGGGAGTAATCACTGTGAATTTAAATCTTTGTCAAGATGTGAGAAAACTGTGTTCTGAAGATTTTTCTAACCGTGTTAATAGCTTTTTATTTCCTGATGTGTTTTTTATGAATCTCTCGCTTTGTGTTTCAATGACTCACCATCAGGTTAACTAAACGAACGTGATTTATCAAGACAACTTTCCTTCTGGGATCTGACCTCTTCAGTAATTACCATCAGCTGGGATCTCTGCAGATGTAGGGAAGGGGAGTGAGGTGGAATTTGCCCGTGAGTGTGCCAGATTTCAAATGTGGGAGCTGGCGGTGTGAGTCTTTCCAGGATCCCACCCTCAGCATCGCTTGCAATGAGCTGTGATGGGCTTCTCCCCGCCCCACACCCCCACCGACTCGCCACTGTTACCTCTCGTCTTTGGGTGGATCCAGGAGACGGAGCAATTCAACTTCAAAGGACATCCATTAAATACCTTGGAGAAACATGCTCCCATCTGTGACAGAGAAGAGGTGTCAGCAGGAAACCTTCACGTGCACAAAGTCTCTCTGTACTGCTACTGACTTTACATATCGTGGTCACATCAATCCCAAAACGATGGCTCCATTTTTGTTTCAATTACTTCGCTGGCTCACTTGTGGGACCTAGAATTTACTGACCATCCCTAATTGCCCACGATAAAATGGGGGTGAGCTGCCTACTTGAACCGCTTCATGTCCCTTAGGGAGGGAATCCCAGGATTCTGACCCAGCCAGACTGAGGGAACGGCGAGATATTTCCAAGTCGGGATGGTGAGGGGCTCGGAGGGGAACTTGCAGGGGGTGGTGTTCCCATGTACCTGCTGCCCCTTGTCCTTCTGGATGGAAGTGGCCGTGGGTTTGGAAGGTGCTGCCTGAGGGTCTTTGGGGAGTTTCTGCAGTGTATCTTGTAGCTGGTACACACTGCTGCTACTGAGCGTCGGTGGGGGGAGGGAGGGAGGGGGTGTTTGTGGGTGTGGGGCCAATCCAGCGGGGGCTGCTTTGTCCCTGGATGGTGTCGAGCTTCTCGAGTGTTGTTGGAGCTGCCCCCATCCAGGGGCAAGTGGGGAGTATCCCCTCACCCTCCTGCCTTGTGCCTTGTAGATGGTGGGACAGGCTTTGGGGGGGAGTCAGGAGGGGAGTTACTCGCTGCAGGATTCCCAGCCTCTGACCTGCTCTTGGAGACACTGGTGAGCCCAGTTGAGTTTCTGGTCAATGGTAATCCCAAGATGTTGATTGGGGGGGGGGGGACTCAGTGACGGTACTAACATTAGAATGCCAAGGGGAGATGGTTAGATTCTCTCTTATTGGATATAGTCATTGCCTGGCATTTGTGTGACACTTGTGTCTCACCAGGATATTGTCCAGATCTTGTTCCATTTGAACACTGACTGCTTCAGTATCTGAGGGGTGGTGAATGGTGCTGAACACTGTGCAATCACCAGCGAACATCCCCCATTTCTGAACTGTGCCATTTGTGCATTTCTTGGTGGGGGCAGAGGGAGGGGGAACAGAAACGGAGTGGTACACTCGCTCCCAGGACCCTGCTCCCATCATGGCCAATGGGAGACTGGGTCACTGTTGGAGACCAAAATGGCGGGTGGGCCAATGGCTTTATCCCCTGCACTGCTCCTGGAGTAATGACATTTGGGGGAGGAGGGGGGTTGCTGACAAGACACCCCACCCCCCCCCCCCCACCAGTGGGGTGAGGAGGGGTGGAGCAGTGTGTATTACAATCGATCACACCCTCCCATCCAACCTCCCCACTGCCCTGAGCCTGTGTCTCAGAGACAACAGGACATTGTGTATGAGCACACAGAATATATCAAACATCATAACTCCCTCATCGATGGGGAACTCAGACACCAGGAGTTTCAGACATGGCACCCCAGCACACTTCCCAGTTTTGAGCCGTTATCTGATCCTCCTCTTTCGGACAACCCTGTTCAAGCTGCTTCCGGACATCCCGATTTGTACTCACGTGGACTTTGGGAGTTGGAGGCAGTCCGTGACAAATCTCCCTCTGTAAATGAATGGAGAATATTAAACTACACTGCTCAGCAGTAGGGAAGGGACTCTCAGCCAGGACCACACACAGGAATGGGTCCCTGAATCCACACAGCAGGGCAACTCTGTTTTTGTCATTCCCCTCTACACACACACAGAATTTCAGAGGGTCTGAGATGCACCCCCCCCCCCCCCCCCCACACACACACACACACACACACAATCGCACATGCAGTCACACATACAGAGAATCTTACTATCATTCACACACTCTCACACATTCAGAGGGTCTGATACATACACACGCTTTCAGTGGGTCTCAATATTACACACACTCAGAGGATGTTACTATCATACACACACTTTCTGAGGGTCTCACTATCACACTCACAGACACACACTTCCAAAGTGTGTCACTATCACTCTCACATGCACACTCATAGATACATACATGCTCCAATTCACCAACACAGACACACTCACAGCCACACACACTCACTTACGAGCCCTTCTACAGAAAGGATATTATTAAACTAGAAAGGGTGTGTAAAGGATTTACTAAGATGCTACCTGGACTGAAGGTTTGTATTATAAGGAGAGGCTGAGGAGTGACCTTATAGAGGTTTATAAAACCGTGTGAGGCACAGAGAAGGGAGAATGGCGGAGAGCTTTTCCCAGGATAGGTGAGTCTAAAACTAGAGGGCGTAGGATTAAGGTGAGAGGGGAAAGATGCAAAAGGTTTTGAGAGAGCAGTTTATTCACACAGAGTGTGGTGAGTGTGTGGTGGAGGTGAGTACAATTTTGTCATTTAAGAAACATTTGGACAGGTACATGGATAGGATAGATACGGAGGGATGTGTAACAACACAGGCAAATGGAACTAAATTAATTGTTGAAAATGGCCAAGCTGGGCCGAAGGGCCTGTTTCCATGCTGTAGACTGCTATGACTCTATAGGATCCAAACATACCCACACACGCAAACACACAACACTCATTGTCTCACACTCACTCACACACACAACACACACTCTCACGCGCACACACACATACCACTCTCTCTCACGCACACACACACACCACATTCTCTCACGCACACACATACATACCACTCTCTCACGCACACACACACATACCACTCTCTCTCAAGCGCACACACACACACACCACACTCTCTCACGCACACACACACATACCACTCTCTCTCACGCAAACACACACATACCACTCTCTCATGGACACACAACACATACCACTCTCTCACACACACACAACACAGTCTCTCACACTCATACGCGCACACAACACACACTCACACACACCACACTCTCTCACGCACACAACACAGTCTCTCACACTCATACGCGCACACAACACAGTCTCTCACACTCATATGTGCACGCACACAACACACTCTCTCACGCACACACACACACCACACTCTCTGACACACACCACACACTCTCACACACACCACACTCTCTCACGCACACACACACCACACTCACGCACACAACACAGTCTCTCACACTCATATGCGCACGCACACACAACAGTCTCTCACACTCATGTGCACGCACACACAACACAGTCTCTCACACTCATACGCACACACACTCCCTATGCCTCTCCACCCCTTTCTCTCCCTCTCCCATCCTTAAAACTGATCTCTGTGAGTGAGCATTTGGCCTCCTGTCCCTGATGTGGGTCAAACACTGCCTGGCTGATGTTGCTGGGAACGGCTAACTGTGTGAAAGGTGCCTGTCAAATGCAGCGATGTATATTTTGGAAATGTGGGGATTGTAGGGGAAAGCTATTACCCTCGTATCCCCTCCCTCTCCCCGGCCAGGTTACTCACTTGCGTTCCGTACTCGTTGGACGGCGAAGTCCCCTCGGACAGGTCGGAATCCCGGGCCACAGTCTCTGCAGGCCCAGAGCGCACTGCTCTCGCTCTCCCTGCAACAAGCATGGACAACAGCATCAGTGAGTGTTCGCTCCCCATCCCGCTCCTCCCTCCAATCAGATGGGGCGGTGGGGAGGGGAATGCTGACCGCCAGGGGCTCAAACCCACTCTTTTCCGTTTCACTCACTCGCCTGTCCCGTTCCGAGTGCAGCCCTCTCAGCCAGACATCAAGCCTGGAGTCACATACGGACCCCCAACTGGGTAAGGACGGCCCTTGCTGAATCACACCCAGTGGCAAAGGGGAAATGTCACTGGGCTGGTGAATTTAGAGACCCCCAGACTCATTTATTTATTCATTCTGAGGATGAGAGTGTCTCTGACTGGGCCCAGCATGTACTGCCCATCCCTAATTACCCAGAGGGCAGTTAAGAGTCAATCCCAATGCTGTGGGTCTGGAGTCACATGTAGGCCAGACTGGGTAACAATGGCAGTTTCCTTCCCAAAGGGCATTAGTGACCCAGATGGGGTTTTACAACAATGGATTCATAGTCATTATTAGACGCTGAATTACAGATTTTTTTCTTCACTGAATTCCAATTTCACGATCTGCCATGGTGGGATTCAAACCCAAGTTACAGTTCATTATCTGGGTCTCCAGAGATGATATCACTAGACCATCGCCTCCCCATGTTCTGGGGTCATTGGCTCAAATGCCAAGCTCGCAGCTGGTGGGATTCAGATGCGATTAATAAATAAAGAATTGTATTTCTCGGTGATGGTGACTGTGACGATACAAATGGAGAGAGTACTTCATAAAACAAGTGGGACTTGACTGACAGAGGCACAGAGTACAGGAGCAGGGAGGTCAGGATCTGGACCAGATGGGCCAATGGGCTGAGAAGTGGCAGATGGAGTTTAATTCAGCTAAATGCGAGGTGCTGCATTTTGGGAAAGCAAATCAGACCAGGACTTATACACTTAATGGTAAGGTCCTGGCTGAACAATGTGGGACAGGCTGGAGGAGGGAGGCTGAATGGCCTCCTGCTGTTCCTGCGTGACAGGCTGGGGGAGCGGGGGCTGAATGGCCTCCTGCTGTTCCTGTAGCTCAGGGTGGAGGAGGGGGGAATGAATGGCCTCCTGCTGTTCCTGTGGGACAGGCTGGAGGCGAGGGGGCTAAATGGCCTCCTGCTGTTCCTGTGGGACAGGCTGGGGGAGGAGGGGCTGAATGGCCTCCTGCTGTTCCCATGAAGAGTGCAGTGAGCAGTTTACTTGTGTACCTTGACCCTGGTCCTGCGAGTGTTGGTCAGAGTGGGTCTTGCCAGGGTGTGTAGGATGGCTGGCACAGTGCTCAGACTCTGCTCGGGAGTCAGGCCGTGAGACATGACGGACGGTGGAGTATTTATCCGTGTCACTGCAGCTCTCCTCCTGCAGACAACATGGGAAAGCAGTCAGTGCTTCAGTCAGGGCTGAATGGCCTCACCCAGCAGGGCTGAGCTCAACAGAATAGGCAGTAGGAAGGTTCACACGCACTCACACACACACCTGCAGACACTCACACACACAGACACACACCCACCCCACACACACTCACACAAACACACACACACCCCCACACTCTCACAGACACACTTACACAGACACCCACACCCCCACACACAGACATCTCCCCACACACACACCCACACACATCCAACCACACACACACATCCACCCATACTCACACCCACACATTCACCCCGCACACTCACACAGAGCGGCCTTGGGAACGGTGTTACTGATCGACCATTCACAGTCAGTCCGAGAGTGAAGGTGTTATGGTTTAGAATGTGCCATCACTCAACTCTGTGTGAGTGTCTGTGTCTCCCCTCTTATATTCTCTCTCACTGGCCCTTCTCTCTTCCCATCTCTGCCACTTTTCCATCACCTTTCTCCTTCTCTCCACCTCTCAATCTCCCCCTCCCATTTCTCTTCTAATATCCCTCTTTCTCTCTCCTTCACTCTCCCTCTCACACGCTCCCTCTCTCTTGACCCCACTCAAAGACTCCTCCACTCGCTCTCTCACTCCCATCCTCTGTCTTACTCTACTTCTCTCTCCTTCAGTTTTACTCAGGTCACTCTCACCTCTCTTTCTCTCCTTACGTTTCTTCCTCCCCTATGTTAACAGGGTCAGTGCTGAGGGAGTGGGCACTATTGGAGGGTCAGTGCTCAGGGAGTGGGCACTGTCGGAGGGTCAGTGCTGTGGGAGCGTCAGTGCTGAAGGAGTGGGCACTGTCGGAGGGTCAATGCTGAGAGAGTGCTGCACTGTCGCAGGGTCAGCGCTGAGGGAGTGGGCACTGTCGGAGGGTCAGTGCTGAGGGAGTGCTGCACTGTCGCAGGGTCAGCGCTGAGGGAGTGGGCACTGTCAGAGGGTCAGTGCTGAGGGAATGGGCACTGTCGGAGGGTCAGTGCTGAGGGAGTGGACACTGTCGGAGGGTCAGTGCTGAGGGAGCGGGCACTGTCGCAGGTTCAGCGCTGAGGGAATGGCCACTGTTGGAGGGTCAATACTGAGGGAGTGCAGCACTGTCAGAGGATCAGTGCTGAGGGAATGGGCACTGTTGGAGGGTCAGTGCTGAGGGAGTGGGCACTGTCGGAGGGTCAGTGCTGAGGGAATGGGCACTGTCAGAGGGTCAGTGCTGAGGGAGTGGGCACTGTCGCAGGGTCAGTGCTGAGGGAGTGGGCACTGTCGCAGGGTCAGTGCTGAGGGAGTGGGCACTGTCGCAGGGTCAGTGCTGAGGAAGCGGGCACTGTCGGAGGGTCAGTGCTGAGGGAGCGGGCACTGTCAGAGGGTCAGCGCTGAGGAAGCGGGCACTGTCGGAGGGTCAGCGCTGAGGGAGTGGGCACTGTCGCAGGGTCAGTGCTGAGGGAGTGGGCACTGTCGGAGGGTCAGTGCTGAGGGAGTGGGCACTGTCGGAGGGTCAGTGCTGAGGGAGTGGGCACTGTCGGAGGGTCAGCGCTGAGGGCCAAAATATTAATGTTTGTGTTGCTGTGGACTATATTGATGGTGACAGGAACAAGTTGAACATTTTGAATCCTGACATTACCTGGTGTGTAGCTGGTCCCCGCTTTATGGTCAGGCTGCTGGAATGTGAGAAAAATAAATATCAGCCCTGAGAGATCATAGCGTTTTAGAGTGTGTGTAAGCCCATACCCCAGTGAGAGTCACTGTGTGTGTGTGAGAGAGCCCGTACCCCAGTGAGATTCAGTGTGTGTGTTTGTGTGAACCCGTACCTCAGTGAGAGTCATGTATGTGTGTGTGTGAGAGTGAGCCCGTACCTCAGTGAGAGTCATGTATGTGTGTGTGTTTGTGTGAGCCCGTACCTCAGTGAGAGTCATGTATGTGTGTGTGAGTGAGCCCATACCTCAGTGAGAGTCATGTATGTGTGTGTGTGAGAGTGAGCCCATACCTCAGTGAGAGTCATGTATGTGTGTGTGAGTGAGCCCGTACCTCAGTGAGAGTCATGTATGTGTGTGTGTGTGTGAGCCCGTACCTCAGTGAGAGTCATGTATGTGTGTGTGAGAGTGAGCCCATACCTCAGTGAGAGTCATGTATGTGTGTGTGTGAGAGTGAGCCCGTACCTCAGTGAGAGTCATGTATGTGTGTGTGAGTGAGCCCATACCTCAGTGAGAGTCATGTATGTGTGTGTGTTTGTGTGAGCCCATACCTCAGTGAGAGTCATGTATGTGTTTGTGTGAGAGTGAGCCCATACCTCAGTGAGAGTCATGTATGTGTGTGTGTTTGTGTGAGCCCATACCTCAGTGAGAGTCATGTATGTGTGTGTGTGTGAGCCCGTACCCCAGTGAGAGTCATGTATGTGTGTGTGTGAGAGTGAGCCCGTACCCCAGTGAGAGTCATGTATGTGTGTGTGTGAGCCCGTACCTCAGTGAGAGTCATGTATGTGTGTGTGTGAGAGTGAGCCCATACCTCAGTGAGAGTCATGTATGTGTGTGAGAGTGAGCCCGTACCCCAGTGAGAGTCATGTATGTGTGTGTGTGTGAGCCCGTACCCCAGTGAGAGTCATGTATGTGTGTGTGTGAGCCCGTACCCCAGTGAGAGTCATGTATGTGTGTGTGAGAGAGTGAGCCCATACCTCAGTGAGAGTCATGTATGTGTGTGTGTTTGTGTGAGCCCGTACCTCAGTGAGAGTCATGTATGTGTGTGAGAGTGAGCCCGTACCTCAGTGAGAGTCATGTATGTGTGTGTGTTTGTGTGAGCCCGTACCTCAGTGAGAGTCATGTATGTGTGTGTGTGAGTGAGCCCGTACCTCAGTGAGAGTCATGTATGTGTGTGTGTTTGTGTGAGCCCATACCTCAGTGAGAGTCATGTATGTGTGTGAGAGTGAGCCCGTACCTCAGTGAGAGTCATGTATGTGTGTGTGTTTGTGTAAGCCCATACCCCAGTGAGAGTCACTGTGTGTGTGTGAGAGAGCCCGTACCCCAGTGAGATTCAGTGTGTGTGTTTGTGTGAACCCGTACCTCAGTGAGAGTCATGTATGTGTGTGTGTGAGAGTGAGCCCGTACCTCAGTGAGAGTCATGTATGTGTGTGTGTTTGTGTGAGCCCGTACCTCAGTGAGAGTCATGTATGTGTGTGTGAGTGAGCCCATACCTCAGTGAGAGTCATGTATGTGTGTGTGTGAGAGTGAGCCCATACCTCAGTGAGAGTCATGTATGTGTGTGTGAGTGAGCCCGTACCTCAGTGAGAGTCATGTATGTGTGTGTGTGTGTGAGCCCGTACCTCAGTGAGAGTCATGTATGTGTGTGTGAGAGTGAGCCCATACCTCAGTGAGAGTCATGTATGTGTGTGTGTGAGAGTGAGCCCGTACCTCAGTGAGAGTCATGTATGTGTGTGTGAGTGAGCCCATACCTCAGTGAGAGTCATGTATGTGTGTGTGTTTGTGTGAGCCCATACCTCAGTGAGAGTCATGTATGTGTTTGTGTGAGAGTGAGCCCATACCTCAGTGAGAGTCATGTATGTGTGTGTGTTTGTGTGAGCCCATACCTCAGTGAGAGTCATGTATGTGTGTGTGTGTGAGCCCGTACCCCAGTGAGAGTCATGTATGTGTGTGTGTGAGAGTGAGCCCGTACCCCAGTGAGAGTCATGTATGTGTGTGTGTGAGCCCGTACCTCAGTGAGAGTCATGTATGTGTGTGTGTGAGAGTGAGCCCATACCTCAGTGAGAGTCATGTATGTGTGTGAGAGTGAGCCCGTACCCCAGTGAGAGTCATGTATGTGTGTGTGTGTGAGCCCGTACCCCAGTGAGAGTCATGTATGTGTGTGTGTGAGCCCGTACCCCAGTGAGAGTCATGTATGTGTGTGTGAGAGAGTGAGCCCATACCTCAGTGAGAGTCATGTATGTGTGTGTGTTTGTGTGAGCCCGTACCTCAGTGAGAGTCATGTATGTGTGTGAGAGTGAGCCCGTACCTCAGTGAGAGTCATGTATGTGTGTGTGTTTGTGTGAGCCCGTACCTCAGTGAGAGTCATGTATGTGTGTGTGTGAGTGAGCCCGTACCTCAGTGAGAGTCATGTATGTGTGTGTGTTTGTGTGAGCCCATACCTCAGTGAGAGTCATGTATGTGTGTGAGAGTGAGCCCGTACCTCAGTGAGAGTCATGTATGTGTGTGTGTTTGTGTGAGCCCGTACCTCAGTGAGAGTCATGTATGTGTGTGTGAGAGTGAGCCCATACCTCAGTGACAATCAGTGTGTGTGTGAGCTCGTACCCCAGTGAGAGTCATGTATGTGTGTGAGAGTGAGCCCATACCTCAGTGTGTGTGTGTGTGTGAGTGTGTGAGCCCGTACTCAGTGACAGTCTGTGTGTGTGAGTGAGTGAGCCCACACCCCCACTGAGAAGGGTCTGAATAAATACTGATAGTTACCTCTGCTCCAAAGCCACCTCCACGCTCTGCAGCAATGTCCTCAAAGGCAAAGAGAAACATGGTTACACACACCCCTCACCCTCATTAACAGCCCTACACACACCCCCTCACCCTCATTAACAGCCCTACACACACCCCCTCACCCTCATTAACAGCCCTACACACACCCCCTCACCCTCATTAACAGCCCTACACACCCCCGCACCCTCATTAACAGCCCTACACACACCCCCTCACCCTCATTAACAGCCCTACACACCCCCGCACCCTCATTAACAGCCCTACACACCCCCTCACCCTCATTAACAGCCCTACACACACCCCCTCACCCTCATTAACAGCCCTACACACCCCCGCACCCTCATTAACAGCCCTACACACCCCCTCACCCTCATTAACAGCCCTACACACACCCTCAACCTCATTAACAGCCCTACACACACCCCCTCACACTCATTAACAGCCCTACACACACCCTCACCCTCATTAACAGCCCTACACACACTCCCTCACCCTCATTAACAGCCCTACACACACCCCCTCACCCTCATTAACAGCCCTACACACACCCCCTCACCCTCATTAACAGCCCTACACACACCCCCTCACCCTCATTAACAGCCCTACACACCCCCTCACCCTCACTAACAGCCCTACACACACACCCTCACCCTCATTAACAGCCCTACACACACACCCTCACCTTCATTAACAGCCCTACACACACCCTCACCCTCATTAACAGCCCTAAACACACCCCCTCACCCTCATTAACAGCCCTACACACACTCCCTCACCCTCATTAACAGCCCTACACACACTCCCTCACCCTCATTAACAGCCCTACACACACCCCCTCACCCTCATTAACAGACCTACACACACTCCCTCACCCTCATTAACAGCCCTACACACACTCCCTCACCCTCATTAACAGCCATACACACCCCCTCACCCTCATTAACAGCCCTACACACCCCCTCACCCTCATTAACAGCCCTACACACACCCCCTCACCCTCATTAACAGCCCTACACACCCCCTCACCCTCATTAACAGCTCTACACACACTCCCTCACCCTCATTAACAGCCCTACACACACACCCTCACCCTCATTAACAGCCCTACACACACACCCTCACCCTCATTAACAGCCCTACACACACTCCCTCACCCTCATTAACAGACCTACACACACCCCCTCACCCTCATTAACAGCCCTACACACACCCTCACCCTCATTAACAGCCCTACACACACACCCTCACCCTCATTAACAGCCCTACACACACCCTCACCATCATTAACAGCCCTACACACCCCCTCACCCTCATTAACAGCCCTACACACACTCCCTCACCCTCATTAACAGCCCTACACACCCCCTCACCCTCATTAACAGCCCTACACACACCCTCACCCTCATTAACAGCCCTACACACCTCCTCACACTCATTAACAGCCCTACACACACTCCCTCACCCTCATTAACAGCCCTACACACCCCCTCACCCTCATTAACAGCCCTATACACACCCCCTCACCCTCATTAACAGCCCTACACACCCCCTCACCCTCATTAACAGCCCTACACACACCCTCACCCTCATTAACAGCCCTACACACCCCCTCACCCTCATTAACAGCCCTACACACACTCCCTCACCCTCATTAACAGCCCTACACACACACCCTCGCCCTCATTAACAGCCCTACACACACACCCTCACCCTCATTAACAGCCCTACACACACCCCCTCACCCACATTAACAGCCCTACACACACCCCCTCACCATCATTAACAGCCCTACACAGCCCCTCACCCTCATTAACAGCCCTACACACACCCTGACCATCATTAACAGCCCTACACACACCCTCACCCTCATTAACAGCCCTACACACACACCCTCACCCTCATTAACAGCCCTACACACCCCCTCACCCTCATTAACAGCCCTACACACACACCCTCACCCTCATTAACAGCCCTACACACACACCCTCACCCTCATTAACAGCCCTACACACACCCCCTCACCCTCATTAACAGCCCTACACATCCCCTCACCCTCATTAACAGCCCTACACACCCCCACACCTTCATTAACAGCCCTACACACACACCCTCACCCTCATTAACAGCCCTACACACACCCTCACCCTCATTAACAGCCCTACACACCCCCTCAGCCTCATTAACAGCCCTACACACACCCTCACCATCATTAACAGCCCTACACACACCCTCACCATCATTAACAGCCCTACACACACACCCTCACCCTCATTAACAGCCCCATACACACCCTCACCCTCATTAACAGCCCTACACACACTCCCTCACCCTCATTAAAAGCCCTACACACACCCTCACCCTCATTAACAGCCCTACACACACCCTCACCCTCATTAACAGCCCTACACACACACCCTCACCCTCATTAACAGCCGTAGACATACTGCCACACACTCATTCTCTCTCTGCTGCCCTCTCCCTGTCCCTGCGTCTCTCTCGATCTCTCTCCCCCAACTGTCTCTGTATCTCTATCTCACTCTGTTCTCTCTCTCTCGCTCTCTTGTTTGCTCTCTTCCTGTCTCACACAATCTGTCTCTCTCCTGCCTCTGTTTCTCCCTCCTGTCTGTCTGTCTCTCTCTCACTCTCGTCTCTTTCCCCATCTCTCTGTCTTTCTCTCTACATCTCATTTTCTGTTGCACTCTCTCGCTCTCTTCTCACTCTTTCTCCCGTCTCTCTCTCTCTCTCACTCACACTCAACCTATCTCTTTCTCTGTCTCTCTCTTCGTCTCTCACACTCCTTGTCTCTCCCCCTCCCTCTACCTCTCCCTCCCTCTCTATCCCCCTCCCACTCCCCCTTCCTCTCCCTTCCCCCTCCCTCTCCCTCCCCCTCCCCTTCCTCTCCCTCCTTCCCCTTCGTTTCCCTTCCTCTCCTTCCCCCTCCCTCTCCCTCCCCTTCCTCTCCCTCCTCCCCTTCCTCTCCCTCTCCCTTCCTCTCCCTTCCCCATCCTCCCGCTCCCCTCCCTCTCGCTCCCCTCTTCCTCTCCCTTCCCTTCCTCCCCCTCCCTCCCCTCCCCCTCCCTCTTCCTCTCCCCCTCCCTCCTCCTCCCCTTCCTTCCCCTCCCTCTCCCTCCCCTCCCCCTCCCTCCACTCCCCTCCCCCTCCCTCTTCCTCTCCCTCCCCCTCCCTCTTCCTCTCCATCCCCCTCCCTCTTCCTCTCTCTCCCTCTCTCCCCCATCTCTCTCTCCAGCTATCCTTAGTAGCCACACACGCAGATGACAAGCAACATGAATTCAACTGGGATAACACTACTATTATAGGACAAGCCAAACAGAGAACAGCCAGGGAATTCCTAGAGGCATGGCACTCATCCACAGATTCAATCAATAAGCACATCGACCTGGACCCAATATACCGGCCACTGCAGCGGACAGCTGGAACTGACAACCAGAAGTGGCAGAGACAAACCACTATAAATGCCGGAGGAAAGATCACAGAAGCGCTTCACAGGAGGCTCCCAAGCACTGAGGATGTCACCTAGACAGCGGACGAAACGTCTGTAACACAAATTCCCAGCTTGGCGAACAGAACCACAACAACGAGCACCAGAGCTACAAATCTTCTCACAAACTTTGAATCTCTCCTCCTCCTTCTCTCCCCCGTCTCTCTCTCCCCCCTCCCTCTCCCCCTCCCCTTCTCTCCCTCTCCCCCTCCCTTTCCCCCTCCCCCTCTCCCCCTCCCTCTCTCCAGTTAATGGGAAATGGAACAGCAACACTGCGCAGGGATCCCCTGTCTGACCTCCCTCACCATTTTTTTCTGGTTGGGGCCAGGGGTGGTCAATTAGGGAAGGACACCAGAATCGTTATCCCCGGTGGGTCGTTATTTTGGACGAACAGCGGGAGGGGGTGTTGTGCTCCCTGGCGTCCCGGGGCCAATATTTATCCCTCCACCAACATCACTGAACACAAGCGATCTGGTCATCCCCACATCACTCTGTGTGTATGAGAGTGAGTGTGTCTGTGAGTGACTGGGATCTTGCTATGTGGCAATTGGCGTTTCCCACAATCCAACGGGGAGCGCAATTCAAAGGTAAAGTCCTGCATTGGCTGCGAGGTCTCAGGTTGTTATCTTTGATGAGGGGGAAAAAGCTGCGTCCCTTACAGATCGTCATCATCCTCGTGGAGTTTCCAGTCATCGTCTTGATTGGAATCCTGTGGATGAGATAAAGCTGTTAGGGTGGAGACCAGGGCGGATCCGAATGGACAGGATCGCACAACATTCTGGGTGAAGGGAAGCAGATCCTGCGGTCGAGAGATTCCTGCCACCGAGGGAGCCCAGTGAAGATTCACCAGGCTGACTCCCGGGATGACTGGGCTAACATATGAGGAAAGATTGGACCGACTGGGCTTGTACTCACTGGGATTTAGAAAAATGAGGTGGGTGGGGGGTGAGATTGCATAGAAACATACAAACTCCTGATGGGACAGGACAGGCTGGATGCAAGAGGAATTTTGGGCAAGTCCAGAACTAGGGGTCCCAGTCTAAGAAGAACAGGTAAGCCATTCAAGTTGGAGATGAGGTAGAATTTCTTCACACACAGAGCTGTGAACCTGTGGAATTCTCTCCCACAGGAAGCTGTTGGGGTCCACAACGTTAGATATATTCAAGAGGGAGCGGGATGTGGCCCTTGTGGCAGAAAGGGTATAGGGAGAGAGATACTGAGATTGCATGATCAGCCATGATGGTGTTAAAGAGTGGGGCAGGCTGGAAGGGCTGAATGGCCATCTCCTGCACCGATCTCTATGTTTCTAGTGGATGCCTGTCCCAGTGACCAGGCAGGCGGAGAGATTACAATCTGAACTTGCAAGGTTGAAATATAACTTGTCAGCATGAAGGGGATTGTTGCCTCCCGTGAGGCAAAATCTGTAAGGGAGCACACCAAGCTCCGTACAAACCACGGGAACGGCCTGTGCTCATTCAGGGCACGTTCACAACGTTTTACAAAGTCACAGCACAAGCCTGGAACGTTCAAGCGTGATAATTACTTCAGAGACAGCCACGTTCTCCAGTGTTTCAGCCCTCAGAATTTTTAAGCTCAATCACAAGGATGTCAGTTCAAAATCCCAACTCAGACTACCTGGAAAAGTAATCATATACCCACACAATGCAGAGGGAGCGGGCATTGTCAGAGGCACAGTGCAGAGGGAGCGGGCACGGTCAGAGGGTCAGGGCAGAGGGAGCTGGCACTGTCAGAGGGTCAGTGCAGAGGGAGCAGGCACTGTCAGAGGCACAGTGCAGAGGGAGCAGGCACTGTCAGAGGCACAGTGCAGAGGGAGCAGGCACTGTCAGAGGCACAGTGCAGAGGGAGCTGGCACTGTCAGAGGCACAGTGCAGAGGGAGCTGGCACTGTCAGAGGCACAGTGCAGAGGGAGCTGGCACTGTCAGAGGGTCAGTGCTGAGGGAATGGCCACTGTCGGAGGGTCAGTGCTGAGGGAGTGGGCACTGTCGGAGGGTCAGTGCTGAGGGAATGGGCACTGTCGGATGGTCAGCGCTGAGGGAGCGGACACTGTCGGAGGGTCAGTGCTGAGGGAATGGGCATTGTCAAAGGGTCAGCGCTGAGGGAATGGGCACTGTCAGAGGGTCAGCGCTGAGGGAGCCGGCACTGTCGGAGGGTCAGTACTGAGGGAATGGGCACTGTCAGAGGGTCAGTGCTGAGGGAGCGGGCACGGTCAGAGGGTCAGGGCAGAGGGAGCTGGCACTGTCAGAGGGTCAGTGCAGAGGGAGCAGGCACTGTCAGAGGCACAGTGCAGAGGGAGCAGGCACTGTCAGAGGCACAGTGCAGAGGGAGCTGGCACTGTCAGAGGCACAGTGCAGAGGGAGCTGGCACTGTCAGAGGCACAGTGCAGAGGGAGCTGGCACTGTCAGAGGGTCAGTGCAGAGGGAGCTGGTACTGTCGGAGGGTCAGGGCAGAGGGAGCTGGTACTGTCGGAGGGTCAGTGCTGAGGGAGTGGGCACTGTCAGAGGGTCAGTGCTGAGGGAGTGGGCACTGTCAGAGGCACAGTGCAGAGGGAGCTGGCACTGTCAGAGGGTCAGGGCAGAGGGAGCTGGCACTGTCGGAGGGTCAGCGCTGAGGGAATGGGCACTGTCAGAGGGTCAACGCTGAGGGAGCGGGCACTGTCAGAGGGTCAGCGCTGAGGGAGTGGGCACTGTCAGAGGGTCAGTGCTGAGGGAATGGGGACTGTCGGAGGGTCAGTGCTGAGGGAGTGCCGCACTGTCGGAAGGTCAGCGCTGAGGGAGTGGGCACTGTCGGAGAGTCAGTTCTGAGGGAGTGCCGCACTGTCGGAGGGTCAGTGCTGAGGGAGCAGGCACTGTCAGAGGCACAGTGCTGAGGGAATGGGCACTGTCGGAGGGTCAACGCTGAGGGAGCGGGCACTGTCAGAGGGTCAGCGCTGAGGGAGCAGGCACTGTCAGAGGGTCAGTGCTGAGGGAGTGGGCACTGTCAGAGGGTCAGCGTTGAGGGAGCAGGCACTGTCAGAGGGTCAGTGCTGAGGGAGTGGGCACTGTCAGAGGGTCAACGCTGAGGGAGCGGGCACTGTCAGAGGGTCAGCGCTGAGGGAGCAGGCACTGTCAGAGGGTCAGTGCTGAGGGAGTGGGCACTGTCAGAGGGTCAGCGCTGAGGGAGCGGGCACTGTCAGAGGGTCAGCGCTGCGGGAGCGGGCACTGTCAGAGGGTCAGTGCTGAGGGAGCGGGCACTGTCAGAGGGTCAGTGCTGAGGGAGCGGGCACTGTCAGAGGCACAGTGCTGAGGGAATGGGCTCTGTCAGAGGGTCAGCGCTGAGGGAGTGGGCACTGTCAGAGGGTCAGCGCTGAGGGAGCAGGCACTGTCAGAGGGTCAGTGCTGAGGGAGTGGGCACTGTCAGAGGGTCAGCGCTGAGGGAGCGGGCACTGTCGGAGGGTCAGCACTGAGGGAGTGGGCAGTGTCGGAGGGTCAGTGCTGAGGGAGTACCGCACTGTCCGAGGGTCAGTGCTGAGGGAGTGGGCACTGTCGGAGGGTCAGTGCTGAGGGAGTGCCGCACTGTCGGAGGGTCAGTGCTGAGGGAGTGCCGCACTGTCGGCGGGTCAGTGCTGAGGGAGCGGGCACTGTCGGAGAGTCAGTGCTGAGGGAGTGCCGCACTGTCGGAGGGTCAGTGCTGAGGGAATGGCCACTGTCGGAGGGTCAGTGCTGAGGGAGTGGGCACTGTCGGAGGGTCAGTGCTGAGGGAATGGGCACTGTTGGATGGTCAGCGCTGAGGGAGCGGACACTGTCGGAGGGTCAGTGCTGAGGGAATGGGCATTGTCAAAGGGTCAGCGCTGAGGGAATGGGCACTGTCAGAGGGTCAGCGCTGAGGGAGCCGGCACTGTCGGAGGGTCAGTACTGAGGGAATGGGCACTGTCAGAGGGTCAGTGCTGAGGGAGCGGGCACTGTCAGAGGGTCAGTGCTGAGGGAGCGCCGCACTGAAGAGGGTCAGTGCTGAGGGAGCAGGCACTGTCAGAGGGTCAGTGCTGAAGGAGTGCTGCACTGTCGGAGGGTCAGCGCTGAGGGAGTGGGCACTGTCGGAGGGTCAGTACTGAGGGAGTGGGCACTGTCGGAGGGTCAGTACTGAGGGAATGGGCACTGTCAGAGGGTCAGCGCTGAGGGAGCCGGCACTGTCGGAGGGTCAGCGCTGAGGGAGCAGGCACTGTCGGAGGGTCAGTGCTGAGGGAGCGGGCACTGTCGGAGGGTCAGCGCTGAGGGAATGGGCACTGTCGGAGGGTCAGTGCTGAGGGAGTGGGCACTGTCGGAGGGTCAGCGCTGAGGGAATGGGCACTGTCGGAGGCGTAGTCATTCCAGTGAGACATGAAACCAAGGACCCAACTAGCCGCTCAGGGGGTGAGGAGGTTAAAACATCCCGAGGCTACTATTGGATGATGAGCGATGTGGAGGGGGCAGTCCTCCCCGTGTCCTAAAGTCAACATTGTTCCCTTAACCAACAAGAGACCAGCAGAGGCTGCAGTCCCATTCCATACACCCATGCAGCGTGTTTACTCACCACTGTGCTCTCCGGCTCAGTCTCCTTCTTCATTGGGCGTCCAAACTGCACCTGACGGACTGGATTCAGACAGAATTACATTAAAGTAATTCCCCTACACCCCCTCCCTATCTCTGTAACCACCTCCAGCCCCAAAACCCCCTCCCTATCTCTGTAACCCACTCTGGCCCCTACACCCCCCTCCCTACCTCTGTCACCCCCCTCCAGCCCCAAAACCCCCTCCCTATCTCTGTAACCCCCCTCCAGCCCCTACACCCCCTCCCTATCTCTGTAACCCCCTCTAGCCCCTACACCCCCTCCCTATCTCTGTCACCCCCTCTAGCCCCTACACCCCCTCCCTATTTCTGTAACCCCCTCCAGCCCCTACACCCCCTCCCTATCTCTGTCACCCCCTCCAGCCCCTACACCCCCTCCCTATCTCTGTAACCCCCTCCAGCCCCTACACCCCCCTCCCTATCTCTGTAACCCCCTCCAGCCCCTACACCCCTCCCTATCTCTGTAACCTCCTCCAGCCCCTACACCCCCTCCCTATCTCTGTAACCCCCTCCAGCCCCTACACCCCTCCCTATCTCTGTCACCCCCTCCAGCCCCTACACCCCCTCCCTATCTCTGTACCCCCCTCCAGCCCCTACACCCCTCCCTATCTCTGTCACCCCCTCCAGCCCCTACACCCCCTCCCTATCTCTGTACCCCCCTCCAGCCCCTACACCCCCTCCCTATCTCTGTAACCCCCTCCAGCCCCTACACCCCCTCCCTATCTCTGTCACCCCCTCCAGTCCCTACACCCCCTCCCTATCTCTGTAACCCCCTCCAGCCCCTACACCCCCTCCCTATCTCTGTAACCCCCTCCAGCCCCTACACCCCCTCCCTATCTCTGTAACCCCCCTCCAGCCCCTACACCCCCTCCCTATCTCTGTAACCCCCTCCAGCCCCTACACCCCCCTCCCTATCTCTGTAACTCCCTCCAGCCCCTACACCCCTCCCTATCTCTGTAACCTCCTCCAGCCCCTACACCCCCTCCCTATCTCTGTAACCCCCTCCAGCCCCTACACCCCTCCCTATCTCTGTCACCCCCTCCAGCCCCTACACCCCCTCCCTATCTCTGTACCCCCCTCCAGCCCCTACACCCCTCCCTATCTCTGTCACCCCCTCCAGCCCCTACACCCCCTCCCTATCTCTGTACCCCCGTCCAGCCCCTACACCCCCTCCCTATCTCTGTAACCCCCTCCAGCCCCTACACCCCCTCCCTATCTCTGTCACCCCCTCCAGTCCCTACACCCCCTCCCTATCTCTGTAACCCCCTCCAGCCCCTACACCCCCTCCCTATCTCTGTAACCCCCTCCAGCCCCTACACCCCCTCCCTATCTCTGTAACCCCTCCAGCCCCTACACCCCCTCCCTATCTCTGTAACCCCCTCCAGCCCCTACACCCCCTCCCTATCTCTGTAACCCCCTCCAGCCCCTACACCCCCTCCCTATCTCTGTACCCCCCTCTAGCCCCTACACCCCCTCCCTATCTCTGTAACCCCCTCCAGCCCCTACACCCCCTCCCTATCTCTGTAACCCCCTCCAGCCCCTACACCCCCTCCCTATCTCTGTAACCCCCTCCAGACCCTACACCCCCTCCCTATCTCTGTAACCCCCTCCAGCTCCTGCACCCCTCCCTAGTCCTGATCCTGATTGCTCTGCCACTGAGGAGTGAAGGTCTGGAATTCCCTCCCCACTCCCTCTCTGTCTCTCTCCCTCTCCTCGTTTTGTGTGTTCCTTGAAACCCATCTCTGTTAGCCGAATATTTTTCTCCTGCCTGTGAGATCTCCTGACATGGTTCAGGGTGCCATTGTATGTTGAAGGCACAGATAACGTAGGTTTGGTGCACAAATCCCTCTCAGCTCTCCCGCCGGTCTCTCCTCAGCCCTCCTTGATATGTACCCCTCGAGTGAATGGCTGGTGTCAACCAACAGACACATCAGACAATGCAGCCCCCGGTTCGAGCGGAGTGACGGACTTACACTGGATCTCGGAGCGAGTCCTCTCTGCTCTCATGTGTCCCCCCAGCGAGGTGATCTTATCGGGGTAAGTGTCACAGGGCTGCAAGGGAACGAGAAGGTTAGACTCTGGGCAGATTGTCCAACACGCCAGTCCCCCAATGCCCCTCACCATCCTAATTCCTGTCTCCGCCAACACTCGCCACTGAGTCGGGGCTGGGAGGGTCTCTATTCAGGGGTTCAGGGCCAACCGATCGGTCCCAGAGCCGATATTGGTCCCTCATCCAGCATCACTGACCACGGGCGATCTGGTTCACTTCCTACATGGCTGTGTTTGGGATCCTGCTGTGCGACAATTGGCTGCTACTTTTCCCACAAAGCAGCTCTCTTCAAACAGAGAGCCCCTCACTGCCACTGAAGCTCTGGGATGCCCTGAGGGAGGGAAAAGGGAAGTGGGAATCTTAACAGAGGGTTGTTTAGTCCTCGCCTCTCGAATCCTCTCTGTCTCCCTCATTATATCTCTCCCACTGTGGCCATTTCTGTTTCTCCTTATCTCTGCCCCTCAGTCCCGAGCTCGGAGTTTCTGTCTCTTTCTCATCTTCTGCCATTCTCCCCCTCCCTCTCCTCTCTCTATCCCTATCCTCTCTCATCTCTCTTTCCCCTCTCTTTCTTTCTCATTCTCCTCTCTTTTGCTCTCCTCTCTTTCTCTTCCCTCCTCTTTCTCTCTCCCCTTTCCCTGTCCCCTCAGTTTCTCTTCTTCACATTGCTCCCTCTCCTCTCTCCCACCCCTCTCCCCCTCTCCCTCCCCCTTCCCCTCTCCCCTCTCTCCCTCTCCTCTCTCTCCCTCTCCTCTCTCTCCCTCTCCTCTCTCTCCCTCTCCTCTCTCTTCCTCTCCTCTCTCTTCCTCTCCTCTCTTCCTCTCCTCCCTCCCTCCCTTCCCTCCCTCTCCTCTCATCCCTTTCTGTCTCCTCTCTTTCATCTCTCCCTGTCCACTTTCCGTCATCTCTCTCTCTTCACCCCTCTCCTTTCACTCTCTCTCCTTCCTCTCCCCTCTGTTCCCTTTCTCTCTCGCTCTGCCCACTCTCTCTCTCTCTCTCTCTCTCTCTCTCTCTTCTGTCATCTATCTCCCCTCTCACCCCTCTCTTTTCCTCCCTCTCTGCCTACATTTCAATCAGTTTTGAAGCCAACTATTGTTACACTTATCTGTGATGGGAGAAACCTGCTCATTTCTGGGTGGCTGCTGTTTAACGCCTAGTTCCATCATTTCAATAGAGCACTTTCACAAATGCTGGGAATACTGGGATAGCATGTTCTCGATCCCTCACGTGTTATTGACTCAACAGTCATGAGAGGTAATACTCAATTCTCCAATGCAATTCACCCCCTCCCTCAGCCCTGACCCTCCGACAGTGCAGCACTCCCTCAGCCCTGACCCTCCGACAGTGCAGCACTCCCTCAGCACTGACCCCCTGACAGTGGGGCAGGTTATTGGTCCCAAGTGCATGGGGCTTTGTCTGAAAGGCAGACAGTTGCCCCATTGGTGGGGGGGGGGGGGTATGGGAGATGGCAGGGGGCAGGGTTCTGTCCACCGTGGGTCAACTGGCACTGACAGGGTGTGAGAAGGAGCCATGGGTAACATCTCTGCCTGGCATCTCGGTGAAATCCAGCCAACCCCTTACACCCCGGCACACCCTACCTCCAGGTCACTGTCATCTGTAGGTGATGTTGTGCTGGCCTCCGGATTATTGACCTTGTCCAGAAGTTCGATCCCTTGGATCCGGCTCAGAGCCTGGTTGGCGAATGGGTGCTGCCAAGGAAAACACATCAAGTGGCCCAGAAGCTGGTTATTCCTTTGGAAGACGTGGTGGGGGTAATCGTCTAGAATTCCCCAGAGTAGAGGGGTTGAGTGGTCCCTGTGTGACCGCCACTGACTCCCCCTCCACCCCCCCCCCACCCCCCCCCCCCGCCTCTGGGAGCTGTTTCTCCCTCATTGACCGATCCAAAAGCCCCTTCCTGATCCGAACGCATGGATTCAATCTCCTCTCCCCACATCCTCAAACCCTCCCTGCTCCAAGGGGAATGATCCCACAGCATCTCTAGTCTGTCTCCACATTCCCTGAGGACCATCATCCCTGGTCCCTTCCCAGTAAACTTCGCTCCCCACCCTCCCCCAGGGTCTTGAGGTATTTGGATTGGTGGGATATGGACATAGTCATGAATGTGATGCTGGAAAAGCATAGCAGGTCAGGCAGCATCCGAGGAGCAGGAGAATCGACAATACATGGAAAAGCCCTTCATTGGGAATGAGGCTCGTGGGTTGGGGGTTGAGAGATAAGTGGGAGGGGGGGTGTGGGGTTGGAGGGAGGTAGCTGGGAAAGCGATAGATGGATGAAGGTGAGGGAGAAGGTGATAGGTCAGAGGGGGCAGTGATGGACGGGTCAGGAGGGTGGTGCCGAATTGGAGTTTGTGACTGGGATAATGCTGGGGGAGGGGAAGTGAGGAAGCTGTTGAAATCCACATTTATCCCATGTGGCTGCAGGGTCCCAAGGCAGAATATGAGGCGTTCCTCATCCAGGTGTCGGGTGGTAATGGTTTGGCGGTGGAGGTGGCCCAGGACCTGCACGTCCTTGACAGAGTGGGAGGGGGAGGGGGAGTGTTCAGCCACGGGGCAGTGGGGTTGGTGGGTGCAGGTGTCCCAGGGATATGAACGTAATGGGGTTTGAGATACTCTATCCCGACCCAACCATTTGGGATAGGGATGGGAAGTCCCACTCCCTGGAGCATGTAAGATCTGGAGCCCACATTGCCCCCTTGTGACCTCCTCCAATGTCTTCAGTCAGACACCTTGACTCCACACTGTTTGCCATTCTTCAAAGCGACCTTGCGCTGACAGTTATCCCAGATTCCCATTACCTGGAGCAGTTTCTCCGCTGTCGGCCTCTTCTTGGGATTCTTTCTCAGGCTCATCTTGATGAAACTGTGACACTCCGAGGACCTGAGGGCAGGAGGAGGAGGTGAGAGTGGGAGCGCGAACAACGTCCTTCCCCTGGTTCGGGAGGTGCGCAGTGCTGGGGGTGTGGGGGATAGTTCAGGGTTCAAATCCCCACCAGCTAGTGGTTTAGATGGCAACTTGGAGCTACCCTTGTTATAAAGTTGAAGGCATGTACTGTACCTTTAAGAGAGAGTGAACGCTGTTTGAGAGCTGACATCTGTGTCTATGTCTATGATTAGATGCAAAATTAAAATATGTAACATTTCATAGAATCCCTACAGTGTGGAAACAGGCCATTCAGCCATATAAGTCCATACTGACCCTCCAAAGAGTACCCACCCAGTCCCATTCCCTATCCTATTACTCTACATTTCCCCCTGACATATGCACCTAGCCTACACATCCCTGGACACTATGGGACAATTTCCCATGGCCAATCCACCCTAACCTGCACATCCCTGGATACTATGGGGCAATTTCCCATGGCCAATCCACCCTAATCTGCACATCCCTGAACACTATGGGACAATTTTCCACGGCCAATCCACCCTAACCTGTACATCCCTGGACACTATGGGACCATTTCCCATGGCCAATCCACCCTAACCTGCACATCCCTGGACACTATGGGGCAATTTCCCATGGCCAATCCACCCTAATCTGCACATCCCTGGACACTATGGGACAATTTTCCATGGCCAATCCACCCTAACCTGCACATCCATGGGCACTATGGGACAATTTCCCATGGCCAATCCACCCTAACCTGCACATCCCTGGACACTGTGGGACAATTTCTTATGGCCAATCCACCCGAACCTGCACATCCCTGGGCACTATGGGACAATTTCCCATGGCCAATCCACCCTAACCTGCTCATTCCTGGACACTATGGGGCAATTTCCCATGGCCAATCCACCCTAACCTGCTCATCCCTGGGCATATGGGAGAATTTCCCATGGCCAATCCACCCTAACCTGCTCATCCCTGGACACTATGGGGCAATTTCCCATGGCCAATCCACCCTGACCTGCACATCCCTGGACACTATGGGACAATTTTCCATGGCCAATCCACCCTAACCTGCACATCCATGGGCACTATGGGACAATTTCTCATGGCCAATCCACCCTAACCTGCACATCCCTGGACACTGTGGGACAATTTCTTATGGCCAATCCACCCTAACCTGCACATCCATGGGCACTATGGGACAATTTCTCATGGCCAATCCACCTGAACCTGCACATCCCTGGGCACTATGGGACAATTTCCCATGGCCAATCCACCCTAACCTGCACATTCCTGGGCACTATGGGACACTTTCCCATGGCCAATCCACCCTAACCTGCACATCCCTGGGCACTATGGGACACTTTCCCACGGCCAATCCACCCTATCCTGCACATCCCTGGGCACTATGGGACAATTTCCCATGGCCAATCCACCCTAACCTGCACATCTTTGGACTGTGGGAGGAAACTGGAGCACCCGGAGGAAACCCACACAGACACAGGGAGAATGTGCAACCTCCACACAGACAGTCACCCCGAGGGTGGGATCGAATCCGGGTCCCTGGCGCTGGGAGGCAACAGCACTAGCCACTGAGCCACCGTGCTGCCTATAAATAGATACTTTGAAATAAATACCTGAGTTGGTTGCTGTTTTGACAACAATTGAAATTTAACTAATCAGTTGAAATTATGTCCCAGGGTACTGAAACCCAATTGTGTTTGAATTTATTGTTTTGCTGTCATCAAACCAATGAGATGATCCAATGTTGGGGATATAAGAAAAGCAAGCAAAAATCAAACAGAGCAACTGCCATCGAGAGCCACGAAATTAGGAAATGCTCTTCATAAAAATGTACCTTTTCATATGAAATATAATCACAGTAAAAAGAAAGAAGATGGCCCAGAGAGATCTTTAGTTGGAGGAAGGCAGACAGCAAAGACAACAGTGGCTGTATGGGTTTGAAATTAAATTGATGTAATTTTACTAAGTGTTTTATTGGAACGGCATATTGTTATAGAGTTGGAGGCAGATCATTAGCCGAAAGGGGGATCTAGAGTTGTGAATTGTTGTTGTTTAATGTTCACTTTAGAGTTAAGTAATAAATGAGTGTTATTTTCTTTAAATAATGGACTTTGGGGAGTCACTCCTACTTTAACAGATGACGAGGCGAGGTGAGTTTTTCTGGATGTTTGGTTTAATTAACAGAAGGGTTCACTGAAGGAGCTCTATCATTCTTCTTTCGACTCTACATCGATGTGTGTCTCCAGCGACTCTCAACTAGCCCACCCGCCACTCCACTGATGTCGCTGAGTCTGAACTTACTCCCTTCCCCCTCCCCGCCTCGTTGGTTATATCGAAATCATGACCTCCACCCCCACTCCCCCAGACCCTATTCAAGGGGTAACAAGGTGGGGCACGC
Source organism: Chiloscyllium plagiosum (assembly GCF_037043375.1). Classification (NCBI taxonomy): domain Eukaryota; kingdom Metazoa; phylum Chordata; class Chondrichthyes; order Orectolobiformes; family Hemiscylliidae; genus Chiloscyllium; species Chiloscyllium plagiosum. The sequence continues at coordinate 3,074,640 of NW_028270184.1, read as the reverse complement.
ACTGGGTGCCCACAATAAATGCCAACCTTTTTCCAGTGAGACCCACATCCCTATACAATTCCTTTCAGAATAGCGGATGGAGAGACCCGACTTGTGGGCTGTGGTGGGCTTCACTTCCTGCCCCTTGCCATCCCTGCCACCCACCATCACCCCCCCACCTCCCAACAGTTGGTGAGGTGCTCTTACCATTTTAACTTATCTTTCAGTTTTGGGGGTTGGAAATTACTCTTCGACATTAACATCAATGCCCTAGGAGAACAGAAGGAGAAGGAGACACATTTTAGACTCTCTGATGGATTCACGCATGCCCACTGACCGTGGGAAGTAACTGAAAAAAAAGTTCATTCACACGTGCATGCCAGTCACTGACATGGTTTGGGATGAGTTGAGCTGAAGTTTGGTTGGAATGGGTTGTGACTTGGGTCAAGTTGGATTTTAGTCGCATTGAGTTGGGTTAGGTTGGTTTGAGTTGAGTTGACTTGGGTTAGATAGTATTGGGTTGCACTGGATTGTGATAGAGTTGGGTTTAGCTGGTTGAGGTGGGCTTGGATTTTGTTGAATTGTGTTGTGAAGATGTTGAGTTCCAGTTCAGCTCATTTGTGTTGGATTTCATTGTCCTGGGTTGAACTGGATCAGACTGAGTTAGATTAGAATGGGTTGGGTTAGGTGGAGTTAGATTAGAATGGGTTGGGTCAGGTTGAGTTCAATTGAGATGGGTTGGGTCAGATTGAAGATGGGTTGGGTCGGGTTGAGTTAGATTGGAAGGGGTTGGGTCAGGTTGAGTTAGATTGCGATGGGTTGGGTCGGGTTGAGTTAGATTGGGATGGGTTGGGTCGAGTTGAGTTAGATTGGGAGGGGTTGGGTCAGGTTGAGTTAGATTGGGATGGGTTGGGTCAGGTTGAGTTAGATTGGGATGGGTTGGGTCAGGTTGAGTTAGATTGGGATGGGTTGGGTCCGGTTGAGTTAGATTGGGAGGGGTTGGGTCAGGTTGAGTTAGATTGCAATGGGTTGGGTCAGGTTGAGTTAGATTGCGATGGGTTGGGTCAGGTTGAGTTAGATTGGGATGGGTTGGGTCAGGTTGAGTTAGATTGCGATGGGTTGGGTCAGGTTGAGTTAGATTGGGATGGGTTGGGTCAGGTTGAGTTAGATTGGGATGGGTTGGGTCAGGTTGAGTTAGATTGGGATGGGTTGGGTCAGGTTGAGTTAGATTGGGAGGGGTTGGGTCAGGTTGAGTTAGATTGCGATGGGTTGGGTCAGGTTGAGTTAGATTAGAATGGGTTGGGTCGGGTTGAGTTACATTGGGAGGGGTTGGGTCAGGTTGAGTTACATTGGGATGGGTTGGGTCAGGTTGAGTTAGATTGGGAGGGGTTGGGTCGGGTTGAGTTAGATTGCGATGGGTTGGGTCGGGTTGAGTTAGATTGGGAGGGGTTGGGTCAGGTTGAGTTAGATTAGAATGGGTTGGGTCAGGTTGAGTTAGATTAGAATGGGTTGGGTCAGGTTGAGTTAGATTGGGAGGGGTTGGGTCAGGTTGAGTTAGATTAGAATGGGTTGGGTCGGGTTGAGTTAGATTGGGATGGGTTGGGTCAGGTTGAGTTAGATTGGGATGGGTTGGGTCAGGTTGAGTTAGATTGGGATGGGTTGGGTCAGGTTGAGTTAGATTGGGAGGGGTTAGGTCAGGTTGAGTTAGATTGCGATGGGTTGGGTCAGGTTGAGTTAGATTGGGATGGGTTGGGTCAGGTTGAGTTAGATTGCGATGGGTTGGGTCAGGTTGAGTTAGATTGCGATGGGTTGGGTCAGGTTGAGTTAGATTGGGATGGGTTGGGTCAGGTTGAGTTAGATTGGTAGGGGTTGGGTCAGGTTGAGTTAGATTGGGAGGGGTTGGGTCAGGTTGAGTTAGATTGGGATGGGTTGGGTCAGGTTGAGTTAGATTGGGAGGGGTTAGGTCAGGTTGAGTTAGATTGCGATGGGTTGGGTCAGGTTGAGTTAGATTGGGAGGGGTTGGGTCAGGTTGAGTTAGATTGCGATGGGTTGGGTCAGGTTGAGTTAGATTGGGATGGGTTGGGTCAGGTTGAGTTAGATTGGGATGGGTCGGGTCAGGTTGAGTTAGATTGGGGGGGTTGGGTCAGGTTGAGTTAGATTGGGATGGGTTGGGTCAGGTTGAGTTAGATAGGTAGGGGTTGGGTCAGGTTGAGTTAGATTGGGATGGGTTGGGTCAGGTTGAGTTAGATTGGGATGGGTTGGGTCAGGTTGAGTTAGATTGCGATGGGTTGGGTCAGGTTGAGTTAGATTGGGATGGGTTGGGTCAGGTTGAGTTAGATTGGGATGGGTTGGATCAGGTTGAGTTAGATTGGGAGGGGTTGGGTCAGGTTGAGTTAGATTGTGATGGGTTGGGTCAGGTTGAGTTAGATTGGAATGGGTTGGGTCGGGTTGAGTTAGATTGGAATGGGTTGGGTCAGGTTGAGTTAGTTAGTTGAGCTGGGCTTGGTTGGTTGAGCTAGCTGAGGTTTAGTTGGTTTGGGTTGGGTTTTGTGGGGTAAAACTGGGATGGGTTGTGTTGAGTTGTGTCGATTTGAATTTGATTGGGATAGGATGGAGTGCGGTGGGTTGAGCTGGGACGAGATTGGGATGGGATGAGTTGAGTTCAGTTGGGTTGGATTGGGTAGGAATAGGATGGTGTGGTGTGCTGTGGGGTGGGTTGAGCTGGGGCAAGATTGGGGTGGGATGGGTTGAGTTAGGTTGGATTATATTGCGACGGGATGGTGTGGAGTCAGTTGAACTGGGTCGGGTTGGGTTGGGTTGGGGTGGGATGGGATGGGATGGGTTGGGATGGGATGGGTTGGGATGGGATGGGTTGGGATGGGATGGGATGGGATGGGATGGGGTGGGGCGGGATGGGATGGGGTGGGGCGGGATGGGATGGGATGGGGTGGGGCGGGTTGGGATGGGATGGGGTTGGGTTGGGATGGGGTTGGGATGGGATGGGGTGGGGATGAGGTGGGGCGGGGCGGGGTAGGGTAAGTTCAGTTGGGTTGGATGGGGTAGGAATGGGATGGTGTGGGGTGGGTTGAGCTGGGTCAGATTGGGGTGGGATGGGTTGGGTTGGGTTGGGTTGGGTTGGGTTGGGAGGGCATGGTGTGGGGTGGGTTGAGCTAGGTCAGATGGGGGTGGGATGAGTTGAGTTGGGTTGGGAGGGGATAGTGTGGGGTGGGTTGAGCTGGGTCAGATGGGGGTGGGGTGGGTTGAGCTGGGTCAGATGGGGGTGGGGTGGGTTGAGCTAGGTCAGATGGGGGTGGGATGGGTTGAGTTTAGTTGGGTTGGGTTGGGAGGGGATGGTGTGGGGTGGGTTGAGCTGGGACGAGATTGGGGTGGGATGAGTTGAGTTGGGTTGGAAGGGGATGGTGTGGGGAGGGTTGAGCTGGAACGAGATTGGGGTGGGATGAATTGAGTTGGGTTGGGAGGGGATGGTGTGGGGTGGGTTGAGCTGGGTCAGATGGGGGTGGGATGGGTTGAGTTGAGAGAGCGGTGCTGGAAAAGCACAGCAGGTCAGGCAGCATCCGAGGAGCAGAAAAATCGACATTTTGGGCGGGAGCCCTTCAGGAATGGGAGTCTTGGGGGTGGAGAGATAAATGGGAGTGGGAGTGGGAGTGGGAGTGGGAGTGGGACTGGGGAGAAGGTAGCTGAGAGTGCAATAGGTGGGTGGGGGTAAAGGTGATAGGTCGGAGAGGAGAGTGGAGCAGATAGGTGGGAAGGATGATTGGCAGGTGGGACAGGTCATGAAGGCAGTGCTGAGTTGGAAGGTTGGAACTGGGTTGGGTTGGGTTGGGTTGGGTAGAGAGCACAGTTAAGGGTTTACCCCTGGGTTCTGTGTCATGGAGATCAGTGGAGAGGTACCATGGGGAGGGTTGGATATTCTGTGCTTACCTCATGGGATGCAGGTCAAACATGGGGGGCTGTAACTCAGCCAGTTCGATGGCTGTTATCCCAACGGCCCAGATGTCACACTGCTGATTGTAACCACCCTTTTTCTCAACGGCAGCGACTTCCGGAGCCATCCTGTGTGAAAAACACAGCCAAAGTTTCACCAGTTTGAGTTGGGACAGGACGGGGTGGGGGTGGGGGTGGGGGTGGGGGTGGGGGTGGGGGTGGGGGTGGGGGTGGGGGTGGGGGGGGGGTGTGGGATCAACAGGGTAACCGAATACTGACCCTCACCCAGACCACGCTGTCTGGTGTGGTTCATGGCCCTGTCTATACATCAGTATGACCTGGGTCTAATTACAAACCAACACTGAGTGCCCCACCCTCGCCCCCCACCCTCCCCAATATTGACACCTTCCAGACTGCCCGATCACCCCGAAAAACTGCAAGGAATGCTGGGACTAGAGATGGCCAATGAAATGTGACAGCTCCTCCCCATCACCGTGATCCAGGAGAGAGACAATCTATCCCCAGTACGGACAGCATTTTCCCAAACCTTCCCAGCCAATGGAATGCTTTCATTAATACAGTCACCTGTTGTAGGAAACGCAGCAAGGTAATTACCGCACAGCAAGATCCCACACAGGGCATTGTGACTGTGAAGCAGATTAACTGTTTTTAGGGATGTTGGTTGAGGCATCAGTCTTGACCCCAGAAGCTGGGGCTTCCTCCACACCCCCCACGCCCCCAACCCTCCCAGCCCTTACAATAACTGGCCGTGGAGAACAACCCTCTCCCTGCCCAAGGATCTCAATTTAATGTCTTATCGGAAAGACAGCACCTCCGACAGTGCCCACTCCCTCAGCACTGACCGTTTGACACTGCGGCACTCCCTCAGCACTGACCCTCCGACACTGCGACACTCCCTCAGCACTGACCCTTCGACAGTGCGGCACTCCCTCAGCACTGACCCTCTGACAGTGCCCACTCCCTCAGCACTGACCCTCTGACAGTGCCCGCTCCCTCAGCACTGACCCTCTGACAGTGCGGTGCTCCCTCAGCACTGACCCTCTGACAGTGCGGCACTCTCTCAGCACTGACCCTCTGATAGTGCAGCACTCCCTCAGTACTGACCCTCTGACACTGCGGCACTCCCTCAGCACTGACCCTCTGACACTGCGGCACTCTCTCAGCACTGACCCTCTGACAGTGCAGCACTCCCTCAGTACTGACCCTCTGACACTGCGGCACTCCCTCAGCACTGACCCTCTGACAGTGCAGCACTCCCTCAGCACTGACTCTCTGACAGTGCAGCCCTCCCTCAGCACTGACCCTCCGACAGTGCGGTGCTCCCTCAGCACTGACCCTCCGACAGTGCAGCCCTCCCTCAGCACTGACCGTCCGACAGTGCCCACTCCCTCAGCACTGACCCTCTGACAGTGTCCACTCCCTCAGCGCTGACCCTCCGACAGTGCCCACTCCCTCAGCACTGACCCTCTGACAGTGCCCACTCCCTCAGCACTGACCCTCCGACAGTGTCCGCTCCCTCAGCACTGACCCTCCGACAGTGCCCACTCCCTCAGCACTGACCCTCCGACAGTGCCCACTCCCTCAGCGCTGACCCTCCGATAGTGCCACACTCCCTCAGCACTGACCCTCCGACAGTGCCACACTCCCTCAGAGCTGACCCTCCGTCAGCACCCACTCTCTCAGCACTGACCCTCCGACAGTGCCCACTCCCTCAGCACTGACCCTCCGACAGTGCCACACTCCCTCAGAGCTGACCCTCCGTCAGCACCCACTCTCTCTGCACTGACCCTCCGACAGTGCCACACTCCCTCAGAGCTGACCCTTCGTCAGTACCCACTCTCTCAGCACTGACCCTCCGACAGTGCCCACTCCCTCAGCACTGACCCTCCGACAGTGCCACACTCCCTCAGAGCTGACCCTCCGTCAGCACCCACTCTCTCTGCACTGACCCTCCGACAGTGCCACACTCCCTCAGAGCTGACCCTTCGTCAGCACCCACTCTCTCAGCACTGACCCTCCGACAGTGCCCACTCCCTCAGCACTGACCCTCCGACAGTGCCACACTCCCTCAGAGCTGACCCTCCGTCAGCACCCACTCTCTCTGCACTGACCCTCCGACAGTGCCACACTCCCTCAGAGCTGACCCTCCGTCAGTACCCACTCTCTCTGCACTGATCCTCCGACAGTGCCCATTCCCTCAGCACTGACCCTCCGACAGTGCCCACTCCCTCAGCACTGACCCTCTGACAGTGCCCACTCCCTCAGCACTGACCCTCTGACAGTGCCCACTGCAGTTATCAGGGTGCATTTAGTGTGGGGTTTATGATTTACCAGTATGGGGTACCAATGAAAGATTTTCTCTTGCCCACTGATGCTGTCAGTTCGGCTGAAACACCAAAATCCGCTGCAAATGAAGAGAGAGATGGAGAATCACTTTCACTTTATTTGCATCTGACCGAGCCCACCCAATAATCTGTGGCCCACTCCCACTATCCCAATCCCACTGGCCCAATGTCACTGTCATCGCACCCTCAATTCCTCACCTAAAACTTCTACTTTGGCAATGTTTCCTCCTCGTTCTGTCTGATCCCCAGGGGGAGATACCCTTCCCATGCCCAGCCTTGCCCAGAACGAGCAGGATCTTACCCACTTCAATCAGTCAGCCCTCTCTTTTCAAAACACCAGCAGGAGGAGACGGGAGGGGGGGGGGGGGGGGGGGTGGGGGGGGGGGGTGGAGGTGCAACTATTCCCCATGAGAAAACCGCCTCACTCCAGATGGCAAGTGAGTGATCCTCCTCTGCACTCCCTCGCACATTCCCACACCCCCCCCCCTTAAGGAAGGGAGACCAAAACTGAACTCAGTATACAGGCTGCAATGATAACACTCTCTCTCTCTCTCTCTCTCTCTCTCTCTCACTCAATGACAGCAATACAAAAGTGCCGATCATTGACTTCAGGAAGAAAGGAGGTGGACATTCCCCCATCTACACTGACGGAGCTGAGGTGAACAGCGTCAGGTTCCTGAGAGTGACAATAACTGACAATCTGTTCTTGCTCTTCCCACGTTGATGCAGCAGTCACCAAGGTACAACAACACCTCCCCTTCCTCAGGAGGCTATGCAAATTCAGCCCGTCCACAGGGACCCTCAGCAACTCCGACAGATGCACGGTGTTCAATCCGGTTGCACCGCGGTGTGGAACGGCGGCTGGTCCGCCCGGGACCGGGCCAGACCATCGCACAAACCCAACCTTCCACCCACTGACTCCATCTACACGTCCCCCACTGCCTGGGGAAGGCAGCCGACATCACCACAGACCCCCCCCCCTCCCCCCAGCCCGGTTCGAATCTCCCCCCCCCGTCAGGTACAGGATACATAACCTTAAACACGTGGACCAAAAGCTTGTTCCCCGACTTCGGAACAGACCTCTCAAATTTCACACCTAATGTTGACCCCGCCCGCCCCCCCCCGGCCGTTACGATGTGGTCCTTGCTCTGTTCGAACTTTGATCTCTCTGTACTGCACACAAAACAAAACTTTTCACCCTATCTAGGTACAAGCGACAACATTAAATCAAATCAAATGAATATATTCGGGTTGGGGTCTCGCCAATACCCTGTGGACTTGAAGGAATGGGGTGGCACGGTGGCACAGTGGTTAGCGCTGCTGCCTCACAGCACCAGAGACCCGGGTTCAATTCCCGCCTTGGGTGACTTCTGTGTGGAGTTTGCACGTTCTCCCCGTGTCTGCGTGGGTTTCCTCCGGGTGCTCCGGTTTCCTCCCACAGTCCAAAAATGTGCAGGTCAGGTGAATTGGCCACGCTAAATTGCCCGTAGTGTTGGGTAAATGTCGGGGAATGGGGGGGGTTTGTGCTTCGGCGGGTCGGTGTGGACTTGTTGGGTCGAAGGGCCTGTTTCCACACTGTAAGTAATCTAATCTGAATGCATCCTTATTTTCCTGTCCAGTCTCTCTCACAGGAAAGCACTGTGCCCTATTAACCTTCTTGGCTACATGCTGTACCTGCAGATTCCTGCTTTACCCTGGTATAAGGTTAGTGCCACCTCCCGTTATTTCTCACACACGACATCAGCTTGTTCCCAGACATTTCTCACCTAGTTTCACGTCCCCTTGATCAGTCAATAGAATATTGGCTCCCTGTGGGAAAGGAGAAAGCAGAAAAGAGCTTTAAAACAGCAGGAGTGTCAACTCTGATTCAGATGCACCCCCCACCTCCCCCAGCCAGGCCAAGACTAGGCAGGTAACATTGTCAAACACCCTCAGGGTGTTTTATAGGAGCGTTATCCAAAGGAATGTATATTATTAAACTGGAGAGGGTCCAGAAGAGATTTACCAGTCCGTTGCTGGGGTACGGAGGATTTGAGCTATAAGGAGAGCCTGGGACTTTTTATTTCCCCCCTGGAACGTAGGAGGTTGGGGGGGGGGTGACCTTAGAGAGGTTTAGAATCATGAGGGCATAGATAAGGTGAAGGCCTTTTCCTCAGAGGAGAGCAATACAAAATTAAAGGGTGTAGGCTTGAGGTGAGAGGGGTAGGATTTAAAAGGGAGGGTGGTGCGTGTATGGAATGAGCTGCCAGAGGAGGTGGTAGATGCAGGTGCAGTGCCAATGTTTAAAAGGCATTTGGATAAGGACATGGATAGGAAAGGGTTGGAGGGACATGGGCAAAACGCAGGGAGGCCAGACTAGCTTACTTTGGGCAACTTGGTCAGCATGGATGAGTTGGGCTGAAGGGTCTGTTTCCAGGCTGTGAAGATCTATGACTCCAAGAGGCATGATCCTTCATCCTGTGAGAATTGGACGGCACGGTGGCTCAGTGGTTAGCACTGCTGCCTCCCAGCACAAGGGACCCGGGTTCAATCCCACCCTCAGGTGACTGTCTGTGTGGAGTTTGCACATTCTCCCAGTTACTGCGTGGGTTACCTCCGGGTGCTCCGGTTTCCTCCCACAGTCCAAAGATGTGCAGGTTAGGGTGGATTGGCCATGGGAAATTGTCCCATAGTGCCCAGGGATGTGCAGGTTAGGGTGGATTGGCCGTGGGAAATTGTCCTATAATGCCCAGGGGTGGGCAGGTTAGGGTGGATTGGCCATGGCAAATTGTCCCATAGTGCCCAGGGATGTGCAGGTTAGGGTGGATTGGCCGTGGGAAATTGTCCCATAGTGTCCAGGGATGTACAGGTTCGGGTGGATTGGCCGTGGGAAATTGTCCCATAGTGCCCAGGGATGTGCAGGTTAGGGAGGATTGGCCGTGGGAAATTGTCCCATAGTGCCCAGGGATGTGCAGGTTAGGGAGGATTGGCCGTGGGAAATTGTCCCATAGTGCCCAGGGATGTGCAGTTTAGGGTGGATTGGCCGTGGGAAATTGTCCCATAGTGCCCAGGGATGTGCAGGTTAGGGTGGATTGGCCGTGGGAAATTGTCCCATAGTGCCCAGGGATGTGCAGTTTAGGGTGGATTGGCCGTGGGAAATTGTCCCATAGTGCCCAGGGATGTGCAGGTTAGGGTGGATTGGCCGTGGGAAATTGTCCCATAGTGTCCAGGGATGTGCAGGTTAGGGTGGAATGGCCATGGGAAATTGTCCCATAGTGCCCAGGGATGTGCAGGTTAGGGTGGAATGGCCATGGGAAATTGTCCCATAGTGCCCAGGGATGTGCAGGTTAGGTGGATTGGCCGTGGGAAATTGTCCCATAGTGCCCAGGGATGTGCAGGTTAGGGTGGATTAGTTATGATAACATCATAGTGGAATGGTTCTCGGTGGGATACTCTTTGGTAGGTCAGTTTGGACTTGTTAGGCCGAAGGGCCTGCTTCCACACTGTGGGGATTCTATTCTCTCTCTTTATCAGCAGAAGTGCTGCTGGGGGCCAGGTCTGGGTGCGGGGGGAGGTTATCTGTGAGGGGACCGGTGTGAGGGACTGGAAACGCTGGGATTGTTGCTCTCAGGGAAGGAGATTGAATCGAGGCATTCCGAATCAGGAAGGGGATTGAGTCCACGACGGGGAAACTGTTTCCC